>NW_027331929.1:6757063-7032822 GCF_048418815.1 Hemitrygon akajei
CCACAGCCCCCTCGTCTCTGTCACGCCCCCTCCCTCCCCAAACGCCTCCCTCCCCGATACCCACCACAGCCCCCTCGTCCCTGTCACACCCCCACCCTCCCCAAATGCCTCCCTCCCAGATACCCACCACAGCCCCCTCGTCTCTGTCACACACCCTCTCTCCCCAAACGCCTCCCTCCCCGATACCCACCACAGCCCCCCGTCTCTGTCACACCCCCTCCCTCCCCAAACGCCTCCCTCCCCGATACCCACCACAGCCCCCTCGTCTCTGTCACACCCCTCCCTCCCCAAACGCCTCCCTCCCCGATACCCACCACAGCCCCCCGTCTCTGTCTCACCCCCTCCCTCCCCAAACGCCTCCCTCCCCGATACCCACCACAGCCCCCTTGTCTCTGTCACACCCCCTCCCTCCCCGATACCCACCACAGCCCCCTCGTCTCTGTCAAACCCCCTCCCTCCCCAAACGCCTCCCTCCCCGATACCCACCACAGCCCCCTCGTCTCTGTCACACCCCCTCCCTCCCCAATACCCACCACAGCCCCCTCGTCTCTGTCAAACCCCCTCCCTCCCCAATACCCACCACAGCCCCCTCGTCTCTGTCACACCCCCTCCCTCCCCGATACCCACCACAGCCCCCTCGTCTCTGTCACACCCCCTCCCTCCCCAAACGCCTCCCTCCCCGATACCCACCACAGCCCCCTCGTCTTGTCACACCCACTCCCTCCCCGATACCTACTACAGCCCCCTCGTCTCTGTCATACCCCCTCCCTCCCCGATACCCACCACAGCCCCCTCGTCTCTGACACACCCCCTCCCTCCCCAAACACCTCCCTTTCTGTGTTGACAGGGATTTGTGGAGAGAATGGTGGAGAGTTGAATTCTGGAGTTAGACTCCCCTCTTCAACCGCAAATCAATCTCTCAGTTCTGAGCCTATACTGAATGGTCAGAGGGGACAGTGGGCAGAGAGGGAGATTCGCTGTTTCATAATACCTCACTGTGTAATCGGACCGTGCAGAAGGAGCTGCACTCTGTGTCTGAACCCGGGAGTGTGTGATGGGACGGTGTGGAGGGGGATTCACTCTGTGTCTGACCCCGGGAGTGTGTGACGGGACGGTGCGGAGGGAGATTCACTCTGTGTCTGACCCCGGGTGTGAGTGTGATGGGACGGTGTGGAGGGAGCTTCACACTGTGTCTGACCCCGGGAGTGTGTGATGGGACGGTGCGGAGGGAGATTCACTCTGTGTCTGACCCCAGGAGTGTGTGATGGGACGGTGTGGAGGGAGATTCACTCTGTGTCTGACCCCGGGAGTGTGTGATGGGACGGTGTGGAGGGAGATTCACACTGTGTCTGTCCCCGGGAGTGTGTGATGGGACGGTGTGGAGGGAGATTCACACTGTGTCCGACCCCGGGTGTGTGTGATGGGACGGTGTGGAGGGAGATTCACTCTGTGTCTGTCCCCGGGAGTGTGTGATGGGACGGTGTGGAGGGAGATTCACACTGTGTCCGACCCCGGGAGTGTGTGATGGGACGGTGTGGAGGGAGATTCACACTGTGTCCGACCCCGGGTGTGAGTGTGATGGGACGGTCTGGAGGGAGATTCACTCTGTGTCTGACCCCGGGAGTGTGTGATGGGACGGTGCGGAGGGAGATTCACTCAGTGTCTGGCCTCGGGAGTGTGTGATGGGACGGTGTGGAAGTAGATTCACTCTGTGTCTGACCCCGGGAGTGTGTGATGGGACGGTGTGGAGGGTGATTCACTCTGTGTCTGACCCCGGGAATGTGTGATGGGACGGTGTGGAGGGAGATTCACTCTGTGTCTGACCCCGGGAGTGTGTGATGGGACGGTGCGGAGGGAGATTCACTCAGTGTCTGGCCCCGGGAGTGTGTGATGGGACGGTGCGGAGGGAGATTCACTCTGAGTCTGGCCCCGGGAGTGTGTGATGGGACGGTGCGGAGGGAGATTCACTCTGTGTCTGGCCCCGGGAGTGTGTGATGGGACGGTGCGGAGGGAGATTCACTCAGTGTCTGGCCCCGGGAGTGTGTGATGGGACGGTGCGGAGGGAGATTCACTCAGTGTCTGGCCCCGGGAGTGTGTGATGGGACGGTGTGGAGGGAGATTCACTCTGAGTCTGGCCCCGGGAGTGTGTGATGGGACGGTGCGGAGGGAGATTCACTCTGTGTCTGGCCCCGGGAGTGTGTGATGGGACGGTGCGGAGGGAGATTCACTCAGTGTCTGGCCCCGGGAGTGTGTGATGGGACGGTGTGGAGGCAGATTCACTCTGAGTCTGGCCCCGGGAGTGTGTGATGGGACGGTGCGGAGGGAGATTCACTCTGTGTCTGAGCCCGGGAGTGTGTGATGGGACGGTGCGGAGGGAGATTCACTCTGTGTCTGACCCCGGGAGTGTGTGATGGGACGGTGTGGAGGGAGATTCACTCTGTGTCTGACCCCGGGAGTGTGTGATGGGACGGTGTGGTGGGAGATTCACTCTGTGTCTGACCCCGGGAGTGTGTGATGGGACGGTGCGGAGGGAGATTCACTCTGTGTCTGACCCCGGGAGTGTGTGATGGGACGGTGCGGAGGGAGATTCACTCTGTGTCTGACCCCGGGAGTGTGTGATGGGACGGTGTGGAGGGAGCTTCACTCTGTGTTTCACGCCGGTATTCCATCCTCCATCCGTCTCGTACTCGGGACCTCAGTGACTCACGTCTGATATTCGAGCCGATATTAACTGTCTGCGGGGTACAGGAGGGGGACGGTTAGCCAGGAAGGGGGTTAATTTTGACGAGATCCTGGGCACCCAGACTCTGCCAGTCCGACCTCCCTCAGCCTGGAGCTGAGACGCTACTGTGTCAGTGTGAGGAGCTCCGACCCACTGTTACAGTGCACAGGGTGCGGGGGGCAGCGGAAACCTCAAATAAAACTCAAGTCCGACACCAAGGCAGGAAGTTAAAGCGGTTTATTGAGTTCATCATGATAAATGCAAATTAAACAGTATGTGAGCTGCTGACTTGCGGGAATAAATACACTGTTGTAGCGATGTACTATGTACAGAGTTAGAGACAACGACACGCAGTCGGTGAGTCTGTTCCAGACTAGTTTATTCAAACTTCGCGGCGCTGGCATTTAATCCCGGGCTATTTGTGAGCCGGTGCGCCTGCGCATTTAATCCCGAGCGCCCGCCCTCTCCGAGCGGAAATGACGTCAGAGGTGCTCACCGCGCTGGCTATTTGTGAGTCCATGCGCCTGCGCAGAAAGTGCGTCGCCACACTGTTCCCGACTCACTCACAATTAACTGACCGGTAACAACGGGTGACCGGTAGATTAATCAGTCCCGTGTATCACCGTCACTCTGCATCCAATCACACTTCAGGGCCGTGTCCGGGATCGCTGCGGATCCGAGGCCATTGCCGAGGTATTTGTCAATTTAACACCATTGTATCGGCCAGACAGCCGAATGCACCGTCCTCGGCAACGGGAGCAAAAGGATTCTCTCCCGGGACACCGGTGTCCCAGACTGAGCCCCGGCCCCCCCCGGGCTCCTCCTGTCCGGGTAATTCCCCGGGGGGGGGGTCACGCGGGAGAGTCTCGTACACGCACATCCGGCGGAAGTGCGTCACCGCGGGTGCGCTTCCGATATCACCGAGCTCGAGACCGGAGCCAGTTCCGTTAAAACCGTTGGGAATCAGCCCCGGCGCGCGGCCGTTAAAGGTAAGGGCGGGAGTTAAAGGGGAGGGGGAGATAAAGGGGTGGGGGAGTTAAAGGGGAGGGGGAGTTAGAGGGGGGAGTTATAGGGGAGGGGGCAGTTAAAGAGGAGGGGTAGTTATAGGGGAGGGCGGGGAATCGGCTCCATCCGGCGGGCGGGTTGACACATTCAGAAGTTCACATGATCCACTCTCAGTCCGGGTCTGACTCCCTGTAGAGGCTCCAGTTCCTTCTTCCCGGTCTCACTGAACAGATTCCACCCCAGCCTGAAACAGATGGGAGAATGAAGATGAAATAAACAGATCACACAACAGTGTCAGTAACAGGGGACCGGGGTTAATGTTTCAACAACACTCACAGACAAATATCACCAGAAAACCCGCGGATCCGCTGACATTTTATCACATTGAACATTAACACAAACACTCACCCGATCCACACCAGACTCGGGAGGGTCAGTATGAGGCGGCGGAGAGCGGGGACAGATCCGTCTGTCAGAGAGTTGAATGTCAGGCCCAGCCCCATCAGTGATGGTTTTGTACTGAGAGCGGAGACGAGATCCTCGGCCCCAGAATCTGTGAGACCGACATCCCTCAGCCTGGAGATGAGAGAGAGTGAGGGTGAAGGACACAGAGAGACAGGAGACGGTACAAATCCCCAGTGTTTATCAGTAACACAATTACTGATCACATTAATGTTCAGTGTCAGACACCCAGTGACTGTAAACACAATCTCCCACAGTCTTGTACTTACCCCAGTTTCTGTATTTTACACTCCGGGTTCCTCAGAGCCGCAGACACCAGTTTCACTCCTGAATCTCCCAGTTTATTATAACCCAGGTCCAGCTCCGTCAGTGTTGGGTTTGTACTGAGAGCGGAGACGAGATCCTCGGCACCAGAATCTGTGAGACCGACACCCAACAGCCTGGAGATGAGAGAGAGTGAGGGTGAAGGACACAGAGAGACAGGAGACGGTACAAATCCCCAGTGTTTATCAGTAACACAATTACTGATCACATTAATGTTCAGTGTCAGACACCCAGTGACTGTAAACACAATCTCCCACAGTCCGGTACTTACCCCAGTTTCTGTATTTTACACTCCGAGTTCCTCAGAGCCGCAGACACCAGTTTCACTCCTGAATCTCCCAGTTTATTATAACTCAGGTCCAGCTCCGTCAGTGATGGGTTTGTACTGAGAGCGGAGGCGAGATCCTCGGCCCCAGAATCTGTGAGACCGACACATTTCAGCCTGGAGATGAGAGAGAGTGAGGGTGAAGGACACAGAGAGACAGGAGACGGTACAAATCCCCAGTGTTTATCAGTAACACAATTACTGATCACATTAATGTTCAGTGTCAGACACCCAGTGACTGTAAACACAATCTCCCACAGTCTGGTACTTACTCCAGTTTCTGTATTTTACATTCCGGGTTCCTCAGAGCTGCAGAGGCAAGTTTCAGTTTTGAATCTCGCAGTTTAATACCACTCAGGTACAGCTCCGTCAGTGATCGATTTGTACTGAGAGCGGAGGCGAGATCCTCGGCCCCAGAATCTGTGAGACCGACATGGGTCATCCTGGAGATGAGAGAGAGTGAGGGTGAAGGACACAGAGAGACAGGAGACGGTACAGATCCCCAGTGTTTATCAGTAACACTATTACTGATTACATTAATGTTCAGTGTCAGACACCCAGTGACTGTAAACACAATCTCCCACAGTCTCGTACTTACCCCAGTTTCTGTATTTTACACTCCGGGTTTCTCAGAGCCGCAAACACCAGTTTCACTCCTGAATCTCCCAGTTCATTATAATTCAGGTCCAGCTCCGTCAGTGATGGGTTTGTACTGAGAGCGGAGGCGAGATCCTCGGCACCAGAATCTGTGAGACCGACTTTGATCAGCCTGGAAATGAGAGAGAGTGAGGGTGAAGGACACAGAGAGACAGGAGAAGGTACAGATCCCCAGTGTTTATCAGTAACACTATTACTGATCACATTAATGTTCAGTGTCAGACACCCAGTGACTGTAAACACAATCTCCCACAGTCTGGTACTTACCACAGTTTCTGTATTTTACACTCCGGGTTCCCCAGAGCCGACAACACCAGTTTCACTCCTGAATCTCCCAGTTCATTGTTCCCAAGTCTAAACACAAACAGACAAATTGATGAACAAAGTGATACAAACCGTGGGTCTGAAGGTAATTCTCTCACGCGGATATTTCAGGAAACATTAAACCCTTCCGTAAATCACTGATCGGAGTTCCCATCACTGTCAATGTCCCTCACTGCCCAGCTCCAGGGTATTCACCCAATGTCAGTCCTTTAGTCTGTTGCTGTGACCCTGTGAACTCCACATTTTCTGTCTCGTTCTCCGTTGGCTAGAAAAGTGTTACTGACCACAGAGTGTCAGAAGGGGCAGGGATGGGGGTGATATAGCCCCACAGTGAGGAAGCTTTGTGAATCGGGAAATGTCGATGGGAGATGGAGGAAGAGACCCCACCTGAGGGAACGGATGGAAAGACGCAAGAGGAAAGGGATGGGGGAAAGAGTTCCCACAGGAGGAAGTGGGATGGGGAAAAGAGATACCACAGTTATGGGGGGATGGGGAAGGAGAGATCCCACCGGGGGACGGGGAAGAGAGATCCCACCGGGGGATGGGGAAGAGAGATCCCACAGGAGAAAGGGGGATGAGGATGAGAGATCCCACAGGAGGAAGGGGGATGGGGATGAGAGATCCCACAGGAGGAAGAGGATGGGAAAGAGATATCCCACAGGAGGAAGAGGAAAGGGGAAGAGAGATCCTAGAGGAGGAAGTGGATGGGGAAGAGAGATCCCGCAGTAGGAAGCTGAATCAGGAAAAGAGATCCCACAGGAGAAAGGAGATTGGGAAAAGAGATCTACAGGAGGAAGGGGATGGGGAGGAGATATCCCACAGGAAGAAAGGGATGGGGAAGAGATATCACACAGGAGGGAGGGGATGAGGAAATTAGATCCGGCAGGAAGAAGTGGGATGGGGAAGGGAGATCCCACAGGAAGAAGGGGATGGGGAAGAGAGTTCCCACAGGTGGAAGGGGTTAGAAAAGAGAGATCCTATGGGAGGAAAGGGAATGGGAAGGAGAGATCCCACAGGAGGAAGGTGGATGGGGAAGAGAGATCCCACAGGAGGAAGGGGAATGGGGAAGAGGTCCCATAGGAGGAAGGAGATGGGGAAGAGAGATCCAACAGGAGGATGGGGAAGAGATCCCACAGGAGGAAGGAGGATGGGGAAGAGATCCCACAGGGTGAAATAGATTGGGAAGAAGATCCCACAGTCGGAAACGGAATCAGCAGGAGAGATCCCACGGGAGAAGGGGAAGGCAATGAGAGATCCCTCCGGAGAAAGGGGGATGGGGAAGAAATTTCCAGCAGGAGGAAGTGGATGGGGAAGAGTGATCCCACAGTAGGAAGCAGAATCAGGAAGAGAGATCCAACAGGAGGTAGGGGGATGGGGAAGAGAGATCCCACAGGAGGATGGGGGATGGGGACGAGAGATCCCACAGGAGGAAGGGGGATGGGTAAGTGAGATCCCACAGGAGGAAGAGGGATGGGGTAGAGATCCCACAGGTGGAAAGGTGATGGGGAAGAGAGATCCCACAGTAGGAAGGGGGATGTGGAAGAGAGATCCCACAGGTGGAAATGGATGGGGAAAAAGAGATCCCTCCGGAGGAAAGGGGGATAGGGAAGAGAGATCCCACAGGAGGAAAGGGGGATAGGGAAGAGAGATCCCACAGGATGAAGGATGATGGGGAAGTGAGATCCCACAGGATGAAGGATGATGGGGAAGAGAGATGCCACAGGAGGAAGGGGGATGGGGAAGAGAGATCCCACAGGAAGAAGGAGATGGGGAAGAGAGATCCCACAGGTGGAAATGGATGGGGAAAATGAGATCCCTCCGGAGGAAAGGGGGATAGGGAAGAGAGATCCCACATGAGGAAGGGCGATGGGGTAGAGAGATCCCACAAGAAGAGGTGGATGGGGAACAGAGATCCCACAGGAGGAAGGGGATGGGGAAGAGAGATCCGACAGGAGGAAGGAGAATGGGGAAGAAACATCCTACAGGAGGGCGGGGGTTAGGAAAGAGATCCTACGGGAGGAAGGGCAATGGGACGGAGAGACCCCACAGGGGGAAGTCGGATGGGGCAGGGAGATCCCACAGGAGGAAGGGGATGTGGAAGAGAGAACCCACAGGAGGAAGGCGGATGGGGAAGAGATATCCCACAGAAGGAAGGACGTTGGGGAACAGTGATCTCTCTGGAGGAAGGGGGATGGGGAAGAGAGATCCCACAGGAGGAAGGGGATGGGGAAGAAATTTCCGGCAGGAGGAATTGGATGGGGAAGAGAGATCCCACAATAGGAAGCAGAATCAGGAAGAGAGATCCAACAGGAGGTAGGGTGATGGGAAAAAGAGATACCACAGGAGGAAGGGGGATGGGGAAGAGAGATCCCGCAGGAGGTAGGGGGATGGGAAAGAGATACCACAGGAGGAAGGGGATCCGGAAGAGAGATCCCACAGGAGGAAGGGAGATGGGGAAGAGAGATCCCACTAAAGGAGGGGGATGGGGAAGAGATATCTCACAGGAGGAAGGGGATGAGGAAGAGAGATCCCATAGAAGGAGGGGGGATGGGGAAGAGAGATCCCTCAGGAGGAAGGGGATGGGGAAGAGAGATCCGACAGGAGGAAGGGAATGGGAAGGTGAGATCCCACAGGAGGAAATGGATGGTGAAAAAGAGATCCCACAGGAGGAAGGGGGATGGGTAATTTCAACATACAGGTGAACTGGGAGAAACAGTTTGGTGCTGGACCCCAGGATAGGGAGTTTGTAGAGTGCCTACGGGATGCATTCTTGGAACAGCTTGTACGAGAGCCGACCAGGGTCAAGGCTATTCTGGATTTAGTCTTGTGTAATGAACAGGGTTTGATAAGTGATCTTGAAGCAAAGGAGCCATTAGGAGGTAGTGTCCATAACATGATATGTTTTTATCTACAGTTTGAGAAGGATAAGGGCAGCTCGGAGGTGTCAGTGTTGCAGTTGAACAGGGGAAACTATGGAGCCATGAGGGAGGAGCTGGCCAAAGTTGACTGGACGGATAGCCTAGCAGAAAAGACAGTGGAACAGCAATGGCAGGTATTCTTGGGAATAACGCACAAGGTGCAAAATCAGTTCATCCCCAGAGAAGGAAGGATTCAAAGGGGGGAAAGGGGCCACAGTGGTTGACAAAGGAAGTCAGAGATTGCATAGCATTAAAAAAAAAGGAAGTATGACAACTAAGGTGAGTGGAAGGACGGATGATTGGGAAGTTTTTAAGGAACAACAGAACTTAACTAAAAAGGCAATACGGGGAGAAAAAATGAGGTACGAACGCAAGCTAGCCAGGAATATAAAGGAAGATAGCAAGAGCTTTTTTAGGTATGTGAAGAGAAAGAAGATAATTAAGAACAATGTTGGGCCCTTGAAGAATGAATTGGGTGAAATTGTTATGGGAAACAGAGAAATGGCAGAAAAATTTAATGAGTACTTTAGATCTGTTTTCACTGAGGAAGACACAAGCAATCTCCCAGATGTATGGATGGGCCAAGGACACAGGGTAACAGAGGAAATGAAACAGATTGACATTCGGAAGGAAACGGTGATGAGCAGACTGATGGGTCTGAAGGCTGACAAATCCCCAGGTCCAGATGGTCTGCATCCTAGGGTACTAAAGGAGGTGGCCCTGAAAATTGCGGATGCATTGGTAATCATTTTCCAATGTTCCTTAGATTCAGGATCAGTTCCTGAGGATTGGAGAATGGCTAATGTTATCCCATTTTTTAAGAAAGGAGGGAGGGAGAAAACAGAGAACTAACGACCTGTCATCCTGACATCAGTGGTGGGGAAGATGCTAGAGTCCATTATTAAGAATGAAATGGTGGCATATCTAGGTAGCAGTGATAGGATTGGGCCGAGCCAGCATGGATTTACCAAGGGTAAATCATGCTTGACTAATCTGTTGGAGTTTTTCGAGGATGTAACCAGGAAGTTAGACGGGTGAGATCCAGTGGATGTAGTGTACCTCGATTTTCAGAAGGCATTTGATAAGGTCCCACATAGGAGATTGGTGGGTAAAATCAAAGCTCAGGGCATCGGGGGGAAGACATTGACATGGATAGAAAACTGGTTGGCAGATAGAAAGCAAAGGGTAGCGGTGAATGGGTGTTTCTCGGAATGGCAGGTGGTGACCAGTGGGGTGCCACAGGGCTCGGTATTGGGAGCACAGCTGTTTACAATTTACATCAACGATTTAGATAAAGGCATTGAGTATAACATCAGCAAATTTGCTGATGATACTAAGCTGGGTGGCAGTGTGACATGTGATGAGGATGTTAGGAGAATTCAGGGTGACTTGGATAAGCTGGGTGAGTGGGCAGATACTTGGCAGATGACTTGGTGTGAGGTTATCCACATTGGGAGTAAGCACAGGAAGGCAGATTATTATCTGAACGGTGTAGAGTTAGGTAAGGGAGAAATACAGAGAGATCTAGGAGTCACTGAGTTCATCAGTCACTGAAGGTGAATGAGCAAGTGCAGCAGGCAGTGCAGAAGGCTAATGGAATGTTGGCCTCTATTACAAAGGGAATTGAGTACAAGAGCAAGGAAATCCTCTTGCATTTGTACAGAGCCCTGGTGAGACCACAGCTGGAGTATTGTGTACAGTTTTGGTCTCCAGGGTTAAGGAAGGACATCCTGGCTGTAGAGGAAGCGCAGCGTAGATTTACGAGGTTAATTCCTGGGATGTCTGGACTGTCTTACGCAGAGAGGTTAGAGAGACTGGGCTTGTACACACTGGAATTAAGGAGACTGAGAAGGGATCTGATTGAAACATAGAGGTTTAAGGGACTGGACAAGATAGAGGCAGGAAATATGTTCCAGATGCTGGGAGAGTCCAGTAGCAGAGGGCATGGTTTGAGAATAAGGGGTAGGTCATTTAGGACAGAGTTAAGGAAAAACTTCTTCTCCCAGAGAGTTGTGGGGGTCTGGAATGCACTGCCTTGGAAGGAAGTGGAGGCCACTTCTCTGGATGCTTTCAAGAAGAAGCTAGATAGCTATCTTATGGATAGGGGAATCAAGGGATATCGGGACAAGGCAGGAACCGGGTATTGATAGTAGATGATCAGCCATGATCTCAAAATGGCGGTGCAGGCTCGAAGGGCCGAATGGTCTACTTCTGCATCTATTGTCTATTGTCCCACAGGAGGAAGGGGGATGTGGAATAGAGATCCCACAGGAGGACGGGGGATGGGGAGGAAATTTCCAGCAGGAGGAGGTGGATGGGGAGGAAATTTCCAGCAGGAGGAGGTGGATGGGGAAGAGTGATCCCACAGTAGGAAGCAGCATCAGGAAGAGAGATCCAACAGGTGGTAGGGGGATGGGAAAGAGAGATACCACAGAGGAAGGGGATTCGGAAGAGAATTCCCACAGAAGGAAGGGATATGGGGAAGAGAGATCCCACAAGAGGAAGGAGAATGGGAAAGAGAGATCCCACGGAAGGTAGGGGGCTGGGGAAGAGAGATCCCACAGGAGGATGGGAGATGGGGAAGAGAGATCCCAGAGGAGGAATGGGGCTGGGGAAGAGAGATCCCACAGGAGGATGGGAGATGGGGAAGAGAGATCCCACAGGAGGATGGGAGATGGGGAAGAGAGATCCTACAGCAGGATGGTAGATGGGGAAGAGAGATCCCACAAGAGGAAGGAGAATGGGAAAGAGAGATCCCACTGGAGGTAGGGGGCTGGGGAAGAGAGATCCCACAGGAGGACGGGAGATGGGGAAGAGAGATCCCACAGGAGGAAGGGAGATGAGGAAGAAAGATCCCACAGGAGGAAGGGGGCTGGGGAAGAGAGATCCCACAGGAGGATGGGAGATGGGGAAGAGAGATCCCACAGGAGGAAGGGGGCTGGGGAAGAGAGATCCCACAGGAGGATGGGAGATGGGGAAGACAGATCCCACAGGAGGAAGGGGGATGTGGAAGAGAGATCCCACAGAGGGAAGGAGGATTGGGAAGAAATTTCCGGCAGGAGATATTGGATGTGGAAGAGAGATCCCACAATAGGAAGCAGAATCAGGAAGAGAGATCCAACCGGAGGTAGGGGGATGGGAAAGAGAGATACCACAGGAGGAAGGGGATTGGGAAAGAGAGATCCCACTAGAGGTAGGGGGCTGGGGAAGAGAGATCCCACAGGAGGATGGGAGATGGGGAAGAGAGATCCCACAGGAGGAATGGGGCTGGGGAAGAGAGATCCCACAGGAGGAAGGAGAATGGGAAAGAGAGATCCTACTGGAGGTAGGGCGCTGGGGAAGAGAGATCCCACAGGAGGATGGGAGATGGGGAAGAGAGATCCCACAGGAGGAAGGGGGCTGGGGAAGAGAGATCCCACAGGACGATGGGAGATGGGGAAGAGAGATCCCACAGGAGGAAGGGGGATGTGGAAGAGAGATCCCACAATAGGAAGCAGAATCAGGAAGAGACATCCAACAGGAGGTAGGGGAATGGGAAAGAGAGATACCACAGGAGGAAGGGGATTGGGAAGAGAGATCCCACAGGAGGAAGGGAGATGGGGAAGAGAGATCTCACAGGAGGATGGGGGATGTGGAATAGAGATCCCACAGGAGGACGGGAGATGGGGAAGAGAGATCCCACAAGAGGAAGGAGAATGGGAAAGAGAGATCCCACTGGAGGTAGGGGGCTGGGGAAGAGAGATCCCACAGGAGGATGGGAGATGGGGAAGAGAGATCCCACAGGAGGAATGGGGCTGGGGAAGAGAGATCCCACAGGAGGATTGGAGATGGGGAAGAGAGATCCCACAGGAGGAAGGGGGCTGGGGAAGAGAGATCCCACAGGAGGATGGGAGATGGGGAAGAGAGATCCCACAGGAGGAAGGGGGCTGGGGAAGAGAGATCCCACAGGAGGATGGGAGATGGGGAAGAGAGATCCCACAGGAGGAAGGGGGATGTGGAAGAGAGATCCCACAGAGGGAAGGAGGATTGGGAAGAAATTTCCGGCAGGAGTTATTGGATGCGGAAGAGAGATCCCACAATAGGAAGCAGAATCAGGAAGAGAGATCCAACAGGAGGTAGGGGGATGGGAAAGAGAGATACCACAGGAGGAAGCGGATTGGGAAGAGAGATCCCACAGGAGGAAGGGAGATGGGGAACAGAGAGATCCCACAAAAGGAGGGGGATGGGGAAGCAAGATCCCACAGGATGAAGGGGATGAGGAAGAGCGATCTGACAGGAGGAAGGGGATGAGGAAGAGAGATCCCATAGAAGGAGGGGGGATGGGGAAGAGAGATCCCACAGGAGGAAATGGATGTGGAAAAGAGATCCCACAGGAGGTAGGAGGATGGGGAATTTCAACATGCAGGTGAACTGGGAGAAACAGTTTGGTGCTGGACCTCAGGATAGGGGGTTTGTAGAGTGCCTACGGGATGCATTCTTGGAACAGCTTGTACGAGAGCCGACCCGGGACAAGGCTGTTCTGGATTTAGTCTTGTGTAATGAACAGGATTTGATAAGCTATCTTGAAGTAAAGGAGCCATTAGGAGGTAGTGACCATAACATGGTATGTTTTTATCCACAGTTTGAGAAGGATAAGGGCAGCTCGGAGGTGTCAGTGTTGCAGTTGAACAGGGGAAACTATGGAGCCATGAGGGAGGAGCTGGCCAAAGTTGACTGGACGGATAGCCTAGCAGAAAAGACAGTGGAACAGCAATGGCAGGTATTCTTGGGAATAATGCGCAAGGTGCAAAATCAGTTCATCCCCAGAGAAGGAAGGATTCAAAGGGGGGAAAGGGGCCACAGTGGTTGACAAAGGAAGTCAGAGATTGCATAGCATTAAAAAAAAAGGAAGTATGACAGAGCTAAGGTGAGTGGGAGGACAGATGATTGGGAAGTTTTTAAAGAACAACAGAACTTAACTTAAAAGGCAATACGGGGAGAATAAAATTAGGTATGAACGCAAGCTAGCTAGGAATATAAAGGAAGATAGCAAAAGCTTTTTACGTATGTGAAGAGAAAGAAGATAGTTAAGAACAATGTTGGGCCCTTGGAGAATGAATTGGGTGAAATTGTTATGGGAAACAGAGAAATGGCAGAAGAATTTAATGAGCACTTTAGATCTGTCTTCACTAGGGAAGACACAAGCAATCTCCCAGATGTATGGATGGGCCAAGGACATAGGGTAACAGAGGAAATGAAACAGATTGACATTTGGAAGGAAACGGTGATGAGTAGACTGATGGGGCTGAAGGCTGACAAATCCCCAGGTCCAGATGGTCTGCATCCTTGGGTACTAAAGGAGGTGGCCCTGGAAATTGCTGATGCATTGGTAATCATTTTCCAATGTTCCTTAGATTCAGGATCAGTTCCTGAGGATTGGAGAATGGCTAATGTTATCCCATTTTTTAAGAAAGTAGGGAGGGAGAAAACAGAGAACTATCGACCTGTCAGCCTGACATCGGTGGTGGGGAAGATGCTAGAGTCCATTATTATCGATGCAATGCTCCTCAGACAGGATGAAGAGGTCAATACTCCCCAATGCCATTAGGCTTTACAATTCAACCGCCAGGACTTAAGAACTTTTTAAAAGCTATTATTAATGCTTTTTGAGATAGTGATTTAGATGCATATCATATTTTTTTTTACTGAGTTAAGTATTGTATGTAATTAGTTTTGCTACAACAAGTGTATGGGACATTGAAAAAAAAAAGTTGAATTTCCCCATGGGGATCAATAAAGTATCTATCTATCTATCTATTAAGGATGAAATAGTGGCATATCTAGATAGCAGTGATAGGATTGGGCCGATCAGCATGGGTTTACCAAGGGTAAATCATGCTTGACTAATCTGTTGGAGTTTTTCGAGGATGTAACCAGGAAGTTAGACGGGTGAGATCCAGTGGATGTAGTGTACCTCGATTTTCAGAAGGCATTTGATAAGGTCCCACATAGGAGATTGGTGGGTAAAATCAAAGCTCAGGGCATCGGGGGGAAGACATTGACATGGATAGAAAACTTTTTGGCAGATAGAAAGCAAAGGGTAGCGGTGAATGGGTGTTTCTCGGAATTGCAGGTGGTGACTAATGGGGTGCCACAGGGCTCGGTATTGGGACCACAGCTGTTTACAATTTACATCAACGATTTAGATGAAGGCATTGAGAATAACATCAGCAAATTTGCTGATGATACTAAGCTGGGTGGCAGTGTGACATGTGATGAGGATGTTAGGAGAATTCAGGGAGACTTGGATAGGCTGGGTGAGTAGGCAGATACTTGGCAGATGATGTTTAATGTGAATAAGTGTGAGGTTATCCACTTTGGGAGTAAGAACAGGAAGGCAGATTATTATCTGAACGGTGTAGAGTTAGGTAAGGGAGAAATACAAAGAGATCTTGGAGTCCTTGTTCATCAGTCACTGAAATTGAATGAGCAAGTACAGCAGGCAGTGAAGAAGGCTAATGGAATGTTGGCCTTTATTACAAAGGGAATTGAGTACAAGAGCAAGGAAATCTTCTTGCATTTGTACAGATCCCTGGTGAGACCACAGCTGGAGTATTGTGTACAGTTTTGGTCTCCAGGGTTAAGGAATGACATCCTGGCTGAATGGATGTGCAGCGTAGATTCACGAGGTTGATTCCTGGGATGTCTGGACTGTCTTACGCAGAGAGGTTAGAGAGACTGGGCTTGTACATGCTGGAATTAAGCAGATTGAGAAGGGATCTGATTGAAACATAGAAGATTATTAAGGGATTGGACAAGATAGAGGCAGGAAATATGTTCCAGATGCTGGGAGAGTCCAGTACCAGAGGGCATGGTTTGAGAATAAGGGGTAGGTCATTTAGGACAGTGTTAAGGAAAAATTTCTCCCAGAGAGTTGTGGGTGTCTGGAATGTACTGCCTCGGAAGGAAGTGGAGGCCAATTCTCTGGATGCTTTCAAGAAGGAGCTAGATAGCTATCATATGGATAGGGGAATCAAGGGATATGGGGACAAGGCAGGAACTGGGTATTGATAGTAGATGATCAGCCATGATCTCAAAATGGCGGTGCAGGCTCGAAGGGCCGAATGGTCTACTTCTGCACCTATTGTCTATTGTCCCACAGGAGGAAGGGGGATGGGGAAGAGAGATCCCACAGGAGGATGGGGGATGTGGAAGAGAGATCCCACAGGAGGAAGTGGATGGGGAAGAATGATCCCACAGTAGGAAGCAGCATCAGGAAGAGTGATCCAACAGGTGGTAGGGGGATGGGAAAGAGAGATACCACAGGAGGAAGGGGATCCGGAAGAGAATTCCCACAGAAGGAAGGGAGATGGGGAAGAGAGATCCCACAAGAGGAAGGAGAATGGGAAAGAGAGATCCCACTGGAGGTAGGGGGATGGGAAAGAGAAATCCCACAGGAGGAAGGGAGATGGGGAAGAGAGATCCCACAGGAGGAAGGGGGATGTGGAAGAGAGATCCCACAGAGGGAAGGAGGATTGGGAAGAAATTACCGGCAGGAGTTATTGGATGCGGAAGAGAGATCCCACAATAGGAAGCAGAATCAGGAAGAGAGATCCAACAGGAGGTAGGGGGATGGGAAAGAGAGATACCACAGGAGGAAGGGGATTGGGAAGAGAGATCCCACAGGAGGAAGGGAGATGGGGAACAGAGAGATCCCACAAAAGGAGGGGGATGGGGAAGCAAGATCCCACAGAATGAAGGGGATGAGGAAGAGCGATCTGACAGGAGGAAGGGGATGAGGAAGAGAGATCCCATAGAAGGAGGGGGGATGGGGAAGAGAGATCCCACAGGAGGAAATGGATGTGGGAAAGAGATCCCACAGGAGGTAGGAGGATGGGGAATTTCAACATGCAGGTGAACTGGGAGAAACAGTTTGGTGCTGGACCTCAGAATAGGGGGTTTGTAGAGTGCCTACGGGATGCATTCTTGGAACAGCTTGTACGAGAGCCGACCAGGGACAAGGCTGTTCTGGATTTAGTCCTGTGTAATGAACAGGATTTGATAAGCGATCTTAAAGTAAAGGAGCCATTAGGAGGTAGTGTCCATAACATGATATGTTTTTATTTACAGTTTGAGAAGGATAAGGGCAGCTCGGAGGTGTCAGTGTTGCAGTTGAACAGGGGAAACTATGGAGCCATGAGGGAGGAGCTGGCCAAAGTTGACTGGACGGATATCCTAGCAGAAAAGACAGTGGAACAGCAATGGCAGGTATTCTTGGGAATAATGCGCAAGGTGCAAAATCAGTTTGTCCCCAGAGAAGGAAGGATTCAAAGGGGGGAAAGGGGCCACAGTGGTTGACAAAGGAAGTCAGAGATTGCAGAACATTAAAAAAAAGGAAGTATGACAGAGCTAAGGTAAGTGGGAGGACAGATGATTGGGAAGTTTTTAAAGAACAACAGAACTTAACTTAAAAGGCAATACGGGGAGAATAAAATGAGGTACGAACGCAAGCTAGCCAGGAATATAAAGGAAGATAGCAAAAGCTTTTTTAGGTATGTGAAGAGAAAGAAGATAGTTAAGAACAATGTTGGGCCCTTGAAGAATGAATTCGGTGAAATTGTTATGGGAAACAGAGAAATGGCAGAAGAATTTAATGAGTACTTTAGATCTGTCTTCACTAGGGAAGACACAAGCAATCTCCCAGATGTATGGATGGGCCAAGGACATAGGGTAACAGAGGAAATGAAACCGATTGACATTAGGAAGGAAACGGTGATGAGTAGACTGATGGGACTGAAGGCTGACGAATCCCCAGGTCCAGATGGTCTGCATCCTAGGGTACTAAAGGAGGTGGCCCTGGAAATTGCGGATGCATTGGTAATCATTTTCCAATGTTCCTTAGATTCAGGATCAGTTCCTGAGGATTGGAGAATGTCTAATGTTATCCCATTTTTTAAGAAAAGAGGGAGGGAGAAAACAGAGAACTATCGACCTGTCAGCCTGACATCAGTGGTGGGGAAGATGCTAGAGTCCATTATTAAAGATGAAATAGTGGCATATCTAGATAGCAGTGATAGGATTGGGCCGAGCCACCATGGATTTACCAAGGGTAAATCATGCTTGACTAATCTGTTGGAGTTTTTGGAGGATGTAACCAGGAAGTTAGACGGGTGAGATCCAGTAGATGTAGTGTACCTCGATTTTCAGAAGGCATTTAATAGATAGATAGATACTTTATTCATCCCCATGGGGAAATTCAACTTTTTTTCCAATGTCCCATACACTTGTTGTAGCAAAACTAATTACATACAATACTTAACTCAGTAAAAAATATCACCACATAGGAGATTGGTGGGTAAAATCAAAGCTCAAGGCATCGGGGGGAAGACTTTCACATGGATAGAAAACTGGTTGGCAGATAGAAAGCAAAGGGTAGCGGTGAATGGGTGTTTCTCGGAATTGCAGGTGGTGACCAGTGGGGTGCCACAGGGCTCGGAATTGGGACCACAACTGTTTACAATTTACATCAACGATTTAGATGAAGGCAATGAGAATAACATCAGCAAATTTGCTGATGATACTAAGTTTGGTGGCAGTGTGACATGTGATGAGGATGTTAGGAGAATTCAGGGTGACTTGGATAGGCTGGGTGAGTGGGCAGATACTTGGCAGATGACGTTTAATGTGAATAAGTGTGAGGTTATCCACTTTGGGAGTAAGAACAGGAAGGCAGATTATTATCTGAACGGTGTAGAGTTAGGTAAGGGAGAAATACAAAGAGATCTAGGAGTCCTTGTTCATCAGTCACTGAAGGTGAATGAGCAAGTGCAGCAGGCAGTGAAGAAGGCTAATGGAATGTTCGCCTTTATTACAAAGGGAATTGAGTGCAAGAGCAAGGAAATCCTCTTGCATTTGTACAGAGCCCTGGTAAGACCACACCTGGAGTATTGTGTACAGATTTGGTCTCCAGGGTTAAGGAAGGACATCCTGGCTGTAGAGGAAGTGCAGCGTAGATTCACGAGGTTGATTCCTGGGATGTCTGGACTGTCTGCCGCAGAGAGGTTAGAGAGACTGGGCTTGTACACACTGGAATTAAGGAGATTGAGAGGGGATCTGATCGAAACATATAAGATTATTAAGGGATTGGACAAGATAGAGGCAGGAAATATGTTCCAGATGCTGGGAGAGTCCAGTACCAGAGGGCATGGTTTGAGAATAAGGGGTAGGTCATTTAGGACAGAGTTAAGGAAAAACTTCTCCCAGTGAGTTGTGGGGTTCTGGAATGCACTGCCTCGGAAGGTAGTGGAGGCCAATTCTCTGGATGCTTTCAAGAAGGAGCTAGATAGGTATCTTATGGATAGGGGAATCAAGAGATATGGGGACAATGCAGGAACCGGGTATTGATAGGAGATGATCAGCCATGATCTCAAAATGGTGGTGCAGGCTCGAAGGGCCGAATGGTCTACTTCTGCACCTATTGTCTATTGTCCCACAGGAGGAAGGGGGCTGGGGAAGAGAGATCCCACAGGAGGATGGGGGATGTGGAAGAGAGATCCCACAGGAGGAAGCAGAATCAGGAAGAGAGATCCAACAGGTGGTAGGGGGATGGGAAAGAGAGATACCACAGAGGAAGGGGATTCGGAAGAGAATTCCCACAGAAGGAAGGGATATGGGGAAGAGAGATCCCACAAGAGGATGGGGGATGGGGAAGAGAGATCCCACAGGCGGATGGGGAAGATATCCCACAGGACAAAAGAGATGGGCATGAGAGATCCCACAGGCGGAAGGAGAAAGGGGAAGAGAGATCCCACAGGAGGAAGGGGGATGGGGAAGAGAGATCCTTCAGGAGGAAGGGGATGGGAAAGAGAGATCCCACAGGAGGAACGGGGATGGGGAAGAGAGATCCTACAGGAGGAAGGGGGATGGGGAAGAGAGATCCTACAGGAAGAAGAGGATGGGAAAGCGATATCCCACAGGAGGAAGAGGGATGGGGAAGAGAGATCCCAAGAGGAGGAAGTGGATATAGTAGAGAGATCCCGCAGTAGGAAGGGAGATCGAAGGGGAGGAAGGAGATCGGGAAAAGAAATCTACATGGGGAAGCAGATGGGGAAGAGAGATCCCACAGGAAGAAAGGAATGGGGAAGAGATATCCCACAGGAGGAAGGAGATTGCGAAAAGAGATCCCTCAGGAGGAAGGTGAATGGGGAAGAGAGGTCCCACAGGAGGAAGCTGGATGTTGATAAGTGATCCCGCAGTAGGAAATGGAATGGGGAAAAGAGATACTACAGTTATGGGGGGATTAGGAAGGGAGTTCTCACAGGTGGAAGGGGGATAGGAAAGAGTGATCCTACGGGACGAATGGGGATGGGAAGGAATGATCCCACACGAGGAAGGTGGATGGGGAAGAGAAATCCCACAGAAGGAAGTGGGCTGGGGAAGACAGATCCCACAGGAAGAAGTGGGATGGGGAACAGAGTTCCCACAGGTCGAAGTGGGATAGAAAAGAGAGATCCTACAGGAGGAAGGGGGATGGGGAAGAGAGATCCCACAGGAGGAAGGGAATGGGGAAGAGAGATCCCACAGGAGGAAGGGGGGTGGGGAAGAGAGATCCCACAGGAGGAAGGGGGATGGGGAAGAGAGATCCTATAGGAGGAAGGGGGATGGGGAAGAGAGATCCCACAGGAGGAAGGGGGATGGGGAAGAGAGATCCCACAGGAGGAAGGGGATGGGGAAGAGAGATCCCACAGGAGGAAGGGCGATGGGGAAGAGAGATCCTATAGGAGGAAGGGGGATGTGGAAGAGAGATCCCACCGGAGGGAGGGGATGGGGAAGAGAGATCCCACAGGAGGAAGGGGGATGGGGAAGAGAGATCCTTTAGGAGGAAGGGGGATGGGGAAGAGAGATCCCACAGGAGGAAGGGGATGGGGAAGAGAGATCCCACAGGAGGAAGGGGATGGGGAAGAGAGATCCCACTCAAGGAAGGGGGATAGGAAGGAGTGATCCTACGTGTGGAATGGGGATGGGAAGGAGAGATCACACAGGAGGAAGGTGGATGGGGAAGAGAAATCCCACAGAAGGAAGTGGGATGGGGAAGACAGATCCCACAGGAAGAAGTGGGATGGGGAAGATTAATCCCACAGAAGGAAGTGGGATGGGGAAGACAGATCCCACAGGAGGAAGTGGGATGGGGCACAGAGTTCCCACAGGTCGAAGGGGGATAGAAAAGAGAGATCCTACGGGAGAAAGGGAATGGGAAGGAGAGATCCCACAGGAGGAAGGCGGATGGTGAAGGGAGATCCAACAGGAGGAAGAGGGATGGGGAAGAGAGATCCTATAGGAGGAAGGGGGATGGGTAAAGGAGATCCTACACGAGGAAGGGGATGGGGAAGAGAGATCCTATAGGAGGAAGGGGGATGGGGAAGAGAGATCCCACAGGAGGAAGGGGGATGGGGAAGAGAGATCGCACAGGAGGAAGTGGGATGGGGAAGAGAGATCCCACAGGTCGAAGGGGGATAGAAAAGAGAGATCCTACAGGAGGAAGGGGGATGGGGAAGAGAGATCCCACAGGAGGAAGGGAATGGGGAAGAGAGATCCCACAGGAGGAAGGGGGGGTGGGGAAGAGAGATCCCACAGGAGGAAGGGGGATGGGGAAGAGAGATCCTATAGGAGGAAGGGGGATGGGGAAGAGAGATCCCACAGGAGGAAGGGGATGGGGAAGAGAGATCCCACTCGAGGAAGGGGGATAGGAAAGAGCGATCCTACGGGAGGAATGGGGATGGGAAGGAGAGATCACACAGGAGGAAGGGGGATGGGGAAGAGAAATCCCACAGAAGGAAGTGGGCTGGGGTAGATTAATCCCACAGAAGGAAGTGGGCTGGAGTAGATTAATCCCACAGAAGGAAGTGGGATGGGGAAGACAGATCCCACAGGAGGAAGTGGGATGGGGAACAGAGTTCCCACAGGTTGAAGGGGGATAGAAAAGAGAGATCCTACGGGAAAAAGGGAATGGGAAGGAGAGATCCCACAGGAGGTGAAGGGAGATCCAACAGGAGGAAGAGGGATGGGGAAGAGAGATCCTATAGGAGGAAGGGGGATGGGTAAAGGAGATCCTACACGAGGAAGGGGATGGGGAAGAGAGATCCTATAGGAGGAAGGGGGATGGATAAAGGAGATCCTACACGAGGAAGGGGATGGGGAAGAGAGATCCTATAGGAGGAAGGGGGATGGGTAAAGGAGATCCTACACGATGAAGGGGATGGGGAAGAGAGATCCCACAGGAGGAAGGGGGATGGGGAAGGGAGATCCAACAGGAGGAAGGGGGATGGGGAAGAGAGATCCCACAGGAGGAAGGGGGATGGGGAAGAGAGATCCCACAGGAGGAAGTGGGATGGGGAACAGAGTTCCCACAGGTCGAAGGGGGATGGAAAAGAGAGATCCTATAGGAGGAAGGGGGATGGGGAAGAGAGATAACACAGGAGGAAGGGGGATGGGGAAGAGAGATGCTACAGGAGGAAGGGGGATGGGGAAGAGAGATCCCACAGGAGGAAGGGGGATGGGGAAGAGGGATCCCACAGGAGGATGGGGGATGGGGAAGAGAGATCCTACAGGAGGATGGGGGATGGGGAAGAGAGATCCTACAGGAGGAAGGGGGATGGGGAAGAGAGATCCTACAGGAGGAAGGGGATGGGGAAGAGAGATCCCACAGGCGGAAGGGGGATGGGGAAGAGAGATCCTATAGGAGGAAGGGGGATGTGGAAGAGAGATCCCACAGGAGGGAGGGGATGGGGAAGAGAGATCCTACGGGAGGAATGGGGATGGGAAGGAGATCACACAGGAGGAAGGTGGATGGGGAAGAGAAATCCCACAGAAGGAAGTGGGATGGGGAAGACAGATCCCACAGGAAGAAGTGGGATGGGGAAGATTAATCCCACAGAAGGAAGTGGGATGGGGAAGAGAGATCCCACAGGAGGAAGTGGGGTGGGGAACAGAGTTCCCACAGGTCGAAGGGGGATGGAAAAGAGAGATCCTATAGGAGGAAGGGGGATGGGGAAGAGAGATAACACAGGAGGAAGGGGGATGGGGAAGAGAGATAACACAGGAGGAAGGGGGATGGGGAAGAGAGATCCTACAGGAGGAAGGGGGATGGGGAAGAGAGATCCCACAGGAGGAAGGGGGATGGGGAAGAGAGATCCCACAGGAGGATGGGGGATGGGGAAGAGAGATCCTACAGGAGGAAGGGGGATGGGGAAGAGAGATACTACAGTTATGGGGGGATTAGGAAGAGAGTTCCCACAGGTGGAAGGGGGATAGGAAAGAGTGATCCTACGGGAGGAATGGGGATGGGAAGGAGAGATCCCACAGGAGGAAGGTGGATGGGGAAGAGAAATCCCACAGAAGGAAGTGGGATGGGGAAGACAGATCCCACAGGAAGAAGTGGGCTGGGGAAGACAGATCCCACAGGAAGAAGTGGGATGGGGAACAGAGTTCCCACAGGTCGAAGGGGGATAGAAAAGAGAGATCCTACGGGAGAAAGGGAATGGGAAGGAGAGATCCCACAGGAGGAAGTCGGATGGTGAAGGGAGATCCAACAGGAGGAAGAGGGATGGGGGAGAGAGATCCTATAGGAGGAAGGGGGATGGGTAAAGGAGATCCTACACGAGGAAGGGGATGGGGAGGAGAGATCCT
This sequence comes from Hemitrygon akajei, assembly GCF_048418815.1. Classification (NCBI taxonomy): domain Eukaryota; kingdom Metazoa; phylum Chordata; class Chondrichthyes; order Myliobatiformes; family Dasyatidae; genus Hemitrygon; species Hemitrygon akajei. Next base: position 6,780,465 of record NW_027331929.1, read on the forward strand.
ATAGGAGGAAGGGGGATGGGGAAGAGAGATCCCACAGGAGGAAGGGGGATGGGGAAGAGAGATCCCACAGGAGGAAGTGGGATGGGGAACAGAGTTCCCACAGGTCGAAGGCGGATGGAAAAGAGAGATCCTACAGGAGGAAGGGGGATGGGGAAGAGAGATCCCACAGGAGGAAGGGAATGGGGAAGAGAGATCCCACAGGAGGAAGGGGGATGGCGAAGAGAGATCCTACAGGAGGAAGGGGGGTGGGGAAGAGAGATCCCACAGGAGGAAGGGGATGGGGAAGAGAGATCCCACAGGAGGAAGGGGGATGGGGAAGAGAGATCCTATAGGAGGAAGGGGGATGGGGAAGAGAGATCCCACAGGAGGAAGGGGATGGGGAAGAGAGATCCCACAGGAGGAAGGGGATGGGGAAGAGAGATCCCACTCGAGGAAGGGGGATAGGAAAGAGTGATCCTACGGGAGGAATGGGGATGGGAAGGAGAGATCACACAGGAGGAAGGTGGATGGGGAAGAGAGATCCCACAGAAGGAAGTGGGATGGGGAAGACAGATCCCACAGGAAGAAGTGGGCTGGGGTAGATTAATCCCACAGAAGGAAGTGGGATGGGGAAGACAGATTTCACAGGAGGAAGTGGGATGGGGAACTGAGTTCCCACAGGTCGAAGGGGGATAGAAAAGAGAGATCCTACGGGAGAAAGGGAATGGGAAGGAGAGATCCCACAGGAGGAAGGCGGATGGTGAAGGGAGATCCAACAGGAGGAAGAGGGATGGGGAAGAGAGATCCTATAGGTGGAAGGGGGATGGGTAAAGGAGATCCTACACGAGGAAGGGGATGGGGAAGAGGGATCCTATAGGAGGAAGGGGGATGGATAAAGGAGATCCTACACGATGAAGGGGATGGGGAAGAGAGATCCCACAGGAGGAAGGGGGATGGGGAAGGGAGATCCAACAGGAGGAAGGGGGATGGGGAAGAGAGATCCCACAGGAGGAAGGGGGATGGGGAAGAGAGATCCCACAGGAGGAAGTGGGATGGGGAACAGAGTTCCCACAGGTCGAAGGGGGATGGAAAAGAGAGATCCTATAGGAGGAAGGGGGATGGGGAAGAGAGATACTACAGTTATGGGGGGATTAGGAAGAGAGTTCCCACAGGTGGAAGGGGGATAGGAAAGAGTGATCCTACGGGAGGAATGGGGATGGGAAGGAGAGATCCCACAGGAGGAAGGTGGATGGGGAAGAGAAATCCCACAGAAGGAATGGGATGGGGAAGACAGATCCCACAGGAAGAAGTGGGCTGGGGAAGACAGATCCCATAGGAAGAAGTGGGATGGGGAACAGAGTTCCCACAGGTCGAAGGGGGATAGAAAAGAGAGATCCTACGGGAGAAAGGGAATGGGAAGGAGAGATCCCACAGGAGGAAGTCGGATGGTGAAGGGAGATCCAACAGGAGGAAGAGGGATGGGGGAGAGAGATCCTATAGGAGGAAGGGGGATGGGTAAAGGAGATCCTACACGAGGAAGGGGATGGGGAGGAGAGATCCTATAGGAGGAAGGGGGATGGGGAAGAGAGATCCCACAGGAGGAAGGGGGATGGGGAAGAGAGATCCCACAGGAGGAAGTGGGATGGGGAACAGAGTTCCCACAGGTCGAAGGGGGATGGAAAAGAGAGATCCTACAGGAGGAAGGGGGATGGGGAAGAGAGATCCCACAGGAGGAAGGGAATGGGGAAGAGAGATCCCACAGGAGGAAGGGGGATGGCGAAGAGAGATCCTACAGGAGGAAGGGGGGTGGGGAAGAGAGATCCCACAGGAGGAAGGGGATGGGGAAGAGAGATCCCACAGGAGGAAGGGGGATGGGGAAGAGAGATCCTATAGGAGGAAGGGGGATGGGGAAGAGAGATCCCACAGGAGGAAGGGGATGGGGAAGAGAGATCCCACAGGAGGAAGGGGATGGGGAAGAGAGATCCCACTCGAGGAAGGGGGATAGGAAAGAGTGATCCTACGGGAGGAATGGGGATGGGAAGGAGAGATCACACAGGAGGAAGGTGGATGGGGAAGAGAGATCCCACAGAAGGAAGTGGGATGGGGAAGACAGATCCCACAGGAAGAAGTGGGCTGGGGTAGATTAATCCCACAGAAGGAAGTGGGATGGGGAAGACAGATTTCACAGGAGGAAGTGGGATGGAGAACTGAGTTCCCACAGGTCGAAGGGGGATAGAAAAGAGAGATCCTACGGGAGAAAGTGAATGGGAAGGAGAGATCCCACAGGAGGAAGGCGGATGGTGAAGGGAGATCCAACAGGAGGAAGAGGGATGGGGAAGAGAGATCCTATAGGTGGAAGGGGGATGGGTAAAGGAGATCCTACACGAGGAAGGGGATGGGGAAGAGGGATCCTATAGGAGGAAGGGGGATGGATAAAGGAGATCCTACACGATGAAGGGGATGGGGAAGAGAGATCCCACAGGAGGAAGGGGGATGGGGAAGGGAGATCCAACAGGAGGAAGGGGGATGGGGAAGAGAGATCCCACAGGAGGAAGGGGGATGGGGAAGAGAGATCCCACAGGAGGAAGTGGGATGGGGAACAGAGTTCCCACAGGTCGAAGGGGGATGGAAAAGAGAGATCCTATAGGAGGAAGGGGGATGGGGAAGAGAGATAACACAGGAGGAAGGGGGATGGGGAAGAGAGATGCTACAGGAGGAAGGGGGATGGGGAAGAGAGATCCCACAGGAGGAAGGGGGATGGGGAAGAGAGATCCCACAGGAGGATGGGGGATGGGGAAGAGAGATCCTACAGGAGGATGGGGGATGGGGAAGAGAGATCCTACAGGAGTAAGGGGGATGGGGAAGAGAGATCCCACTGGAGGATGGGGAAGAGATATCCTACAGGAGGAAATGGGATGGGGCAGAGAGATCCTATAGGAGGAAGGGGGATGGGGAAGAGAGATCCCACAGGAGGAAGGGGATGGGGGAAGAGAGATCACACAGGAGGAAGGGGATGGGGAAGAGAGATCCCACTCGAGGAAGGGGGATAGGAAAGAGTGATCCTACGGGAGGAATGGGGATGGGAAGGAGAGATCACACAGGAGGAAGGGGGATGGGGAAGAGAAATCCCACAGAAGGAAGTGGGCTGGGGTAGATTAATCCCACAGAAGGAAGTGGGCTGGGGTAGATTAATCCCACAGAAGGAAGTGGGATGGGGAAGACAGATCCCACAGGAGGAAGTGGGATGGGGAACAGAGTTCCCACAGGTTGAAGGGGGATAGAAAAGAGAGATCCTACGGGAGAAAGGGAATGGGAAGGAGAGATCCCACAGGAGGTGAAGGGAGATCCAACAGGAGGAAGAGGGATGGGGAAGAGAGATCCTATAGGAGGAAGGGGGATGGGTAAAGGAGATCCTACACGAGGAAGGGGATGGGGAAGAGAGATCCTATAGGAGGAAGGGGGATGGATAAAGGAGATCCTACACGAGGAAGGGGATGGGGAAGAGAGATCCTATAGGAGGAAGGGGGATGGGTAAAGGAGATCCTACACGATGAAGGGGATGGGGAAGAGAGATCCCACAGGAGGAAGGGGGATGGGGAAGGGAGATGCAACAGGAGGAAGGGGGATGGGGAAGAGAGATCCCACAGGAGGAAGGGGGATGGGGAAGAGAGATCCCACAGGAGGAAGTGGGATGGGGAACAGAGTTCCCACAGGTCGAAGGGGGATGGAAAAGTGGATCCTATAGGAGGAAGGGGGATGGGGAAGAGAGATAACACAGGAGGAAGGGTGATGGGGAAGAGAGATGCTACAGGAGGAAGGGGGATGGGGAAGAGAGATCCCACAGGAGGAAGGGGGATGGGGAAGAGAGATCCCACAGGAGGATGGGGGATGGGGAAGAGAGATCCTACAGGAGGATGGGGGATGGGGAAGAGAGATCCTACAGGAGGAAGGGGGATGGGGAAGAGAGATCCTACAGGAGGAAGGGGATGGGGAAGAGAGATCCCACAGGAGGAAGGGTGATGGGGAAGAGAGATCCTACAGGAGGAAGGGGATGGGGAAGAGAGATCCCACAGGAGGAAGGGGGATGGGGAAGAGAGATCCTATAGGAGGAAGGGGGATGTGGAAGAGAGATCCCACAGGAGGGAGGGGATGGGGAAGAGAGATCCTACGGGAGGAATGGGGATGGGAAGGAGATCACACAGGAGGAAGGTGGATGGGGAAGAGAAATCCCACAGAAGGAAGTGGGATGGGGAAGACAGATCCCACAGGAAGAAGTGGGATGGGGAAGATTAATCCCACAGAAGGAAGTGGGATGGGGAAGAGAGATCCCACAGGAGGAAGTGGGATGGGGAACTGAGTTCCCACAGGTCGAAGGGGGATGGAAAAGAGAGATCCTATAGGAGGAAGGGGGATGGGGAAGAGAGATAACACAGGAGGAAGGGGGATGGGGAAGAGAGATAACACAGGAGGAAGGGGGATGGGGAAGAGAGATCCTACAGGAGGAAGGGGGATGGGGAAGAGAGATCCCACAGGAGGAAGGGGGATGGGGAAGAGAGATCCCACAGGAGGATGGGGGATGGGGAAGAGAGATCCTATAGGAGGAAGGGGGATGGGGAAGAGAGATACTACAGTTATGGGGGGATTAGGAAGAGAGTTCCCACAGGTGGAAGGGGGATAGGAAAGAGTGATCCTACGGGAGGAATGGGGATGGGAAGGAGAGATCCCACAGGAGGAAGGTGGATGGGGAAGAGAAATCCCACAGAAGGAAGTGGGATGTCGAAGACAGATCCCACAGGAAGAAGTGGACTGGGGAAGACAGATCCCACAGGAAGAAGTGGGATGGGGAACAGAGTTCCCACAGGTCGAAGTGGGATAGAAAAGAGAGATCCTACGGGAGAAAGGGAATGGGAAGGAGAGATCCCACAGGAGGAAGGCGGATGGTGAAGGGAGATCCAACAGGAGGAAGAGGGATGGGGAAGAGAGATCCTATAGGAGGAAGGGGGATGGGTAAAGGAGATCCTACACGAGGAAGGGGATGGGGAAGAGAGATCCTATAGGAGGAAGGGGGATGGGGAAGAGAGATCCCACAGGAGGAAGGGGGATGGGGAAGAGAGATCCCACAGGAGGAAGTGGGATGGGGAACAGAGTTCCCACAGGTCGAAGGGGGATGGAAAAGAGAGATCCTACAGGAGGAAGGGGGATGGGGAAAAGAGATACTACAGTTATGGGGGGATTAGGAAGAGAGTTCCCACAGGTGGAAGGGGGATAGGAAAGAGTGATCCTACGGGAGGAATGGGGATGGGAAGGAGAGATCCCACAGGAGGAAGGTGGATGGGGAAGACAGATCCCACAGGAAGAAGTGGGCTGGGGAAGACAGATCCCACAGGAAGAAGTGGGATGGGGAACAGAGTTCCCACAGCTCGAAGGGGGATAGAAAAGAGAGATCCTACGGGAGAAAGGGAATGGGAAGGAGAGATCCCACAGGAGGAAGGCGGATGGTGAAGGGAGATCCAACAGGAGGAAGAGGGATGGGGGAGAGAGATCCTATAGGAGGAAGGGGGATGGGTAAAGGAGATCCTACACGAGGAAGGGGATGGGGAGGAGAGATCCTATAGGAGGAAGGGGGATGGGGAAGAGAGATCCCACAGGAAGAAGTGGGATGGGGAACAGAGTTCCCACAGGTCGAAGGGGGATAGAAAAGAGAGATCCTACGGGAGAAAGGGAATGGGAAGGAGAGATCCCACAGGAGGAAGGCGGATGGTGAAGGGAGATCCAACAGGAGGAAGAGGGATGGGGAAGAGAGATCCTATAGGAGGAAGGGGGATGGGTAAAGGAGATCCTACACGAGGAAGGGGATGGGGAAGAGAGATCCTATAGGAGGAAGGGGGATGGGGAAGAGAGGTCCCACAGGAGGAAGGGGGATGGGGAAGAGAGATCGCACAGGAGGAAGTGGGATGGGGAAGAGAGATCCCACAGGTCGAAGGGGGATGGAAAAGAGAGATCCTACAGGAGGAAGGGGGATGGGGAAGAGAGATCCCACAGGAGGAAGGGAATGGGGAAGAGAGATCCCACAGGAGGAAGGGGGGTGGGGAAGAGAGATCCCACAGGAGGAAGGGGATGGGGAAGAGAGATCCCACAGGAGGAAGGGGGATGGGGAAGAGAGATCCTATAGGAGGAAGGGGGATGGGGAAGAGAGATCCCACAGGAGGAAGGGGATGGGGGAAGAGAGATCACACAGGAGGAAGGGTATGGGGAAGAGAGATCCCACTCGAGGAAGGGGGATAGGAAAGAGCGATCCTACGGGAGGAATGGGGATGGGAAGGAGAGATCACACAGGAGGAAGGGGGATGGGGAAGAGAAATCCCACAGAAGGAAGTGGGCTGGGGTAGATTAATCCCACAGAAGGAAGTGGGCTGGGGTAGATTAATCCCACAGAAGGAAGTGGGATGGGGAAGACAGATCCCACAGGAGGAAGTGGGATGGGGAACAGAGTTCCCACAGGTTGAAGGGGGATAGAAAAGAGAGATCCTACGGGAGAAAGGGAATGGGAAGGAGAGATCCCACAGGAGGTGAAGGGAGATCCAACAGGAGGAAGAGGGATGGGGAAGAGAGATCCTATAGGAGGAAGGGGGATGGGTAAAGGAGATCCTACACGAGGAAGGGGATGGGGAAGAGAGATCCTATAGGAGGAAGGGGGATGGGGAAGAGAGATCCCACAGGAGGAAGGGGGATGGGGAACAGAGTTCCCACAGGTCGAAGGGGGATGGAAAAGAGAGATCCTACAGGAGGAAGGGGGATGGGGAAAAGAGATACTACAGTTATGGGGGGATTAGGAAGAGAGTTCCCACAGGTGGAAGGGGGATAGGAAAGAGTGATCCTACGGGAGGAATGGGGATGGGAAGGAGAGATCCCACAGGAGGAAGGTGGATGGGGAAGAGAAATCCCACAGAAGGAAGTGGGATGGGGAAGACAGATCCCACAGGAAGAAGTGGGATGGGGAAGACAGATCCCACAGGAAGAAGTGGGCTGGGGAAGACAGATCCCACAGGAAGAAGTGGGATGGGGAACAGAGTTCCCACAGGTCGAAGGGGGATAGAAAAGAGAGATCCTACGGGAGAAAGGGAATGGGAAGGAGAGATCCCACAGGAGGAAGGCGGATGGTGAAGGGAGATCCAACAGGAGGAAGAGGGATGGGGGAGGGAGATCCTATAGGAGGAAGGGGGATGGGTAAAGGAGATCCTACACGAGGAAGGGGATGGGGAGGAGAGATCCTATAGGAGGAAGGGGGATGGGGAAGAGAGATCCCACAGGAGGAAGTGGGATGGGGAACAGAGTTCCCACAGGTCGAAGGGGGATGGAAAAGAGAGATCCTACAGGAGGAAGGGGGATGGGGAAGAGAGATCCCACAGGAGGAAGGGAATGGGGAAGAGAGATCCCACAGGAGGAAGGGGGATGGCGAAGAGAGATCCTACAGGAGGAAGGGGGGTGGGGAAGAGAGATCCCACAGGAGGAAGGGGATGGGGAAGAGAGATCCCACAGGAGGAAGGGGGATGGGGAAGAGAGATCCTATAGGAGGAAGGGGGATGGGGAAGAGAGATCCCACAGGAGGAAGGGGATGGGGAAGAGAGATCCCACAGGAGGAAGGGGATGGGGAAGAGAGATCCCACTCGAGGAAGGGGGATAGGAAAGAGTGATCCTACGGGAGGAATGGGGATGGGAAGGAGAGATCACACAGGAGGAAGGTGGATGGGGAAGAGAGATCCCACAGAAGGAAGTGGGATGGGGAAGACAGATCCCACAGGAAGTAGTGGGCTGGGGTAGATTAATCCCACAGAAGGAAGTGGGATGGGGAAGACAGATTTCACAGGAGGAAGTGGGATGGGGAACTGAGTTCCCACAGGTCGAAGGGGGATAGAAAAGAGAGATCCTACGGGAGAAAGGGAATGGGAAGGAGAGAACCCACAGGAGAAAGGCGGATGGTGAAGGGAGATCCAACAGGAGGAAGAGGGATGGGGAAGAGAGATCCTATAGGTGGAAGGGGGATGGGTAAAGGAGATCCTACACGAGGAAGGGGATGGGGAAGAGGGATCCTATAGGAGGAAGGGGGATGGATAAAGGAGATCCTACACGATGAAGGGGATGGGGAAGAGAGATCCCACAGGAGGAAGGGGGATGGGGAAGGGAGATCCAACAGGAGGAAGGGGGATGGGGAAAGAGAGATCCCACAGGAGGAAGGGGGATGGGGAAGAGAGATCCCACAGGAGGAAGTGGGATGGGGAACAGAGTTCCCACAGGTCGAAGGGGGATGGAAAAGAGTGATCCTATAGGAGGAAGCGGGATGGGGAAGAGAGATAACACAGGAGGAAGGGGGATGGGGAAGAGAGATCCTACAGGAGGAAGGGGGATGGGGAAGAGAGATCCCACAGGAGGAAGGGGGATGGGGAAGAGAGATCCCACAGGAGGATGGGGGATGGGGAAGAGAGATCCTACAGGAGGAAGGGGGATGGGGAAGAGAGATCCCACAGGAGGAAGGGGATGGGGAAGAGAGATCCCACAGGAGGAAGGGCGATGGGGAAGAGAGATCCTATAGGAGGAAGGGGGATGTGGAAGAGAGATCCCACCGGAGGGAGGGGATGGGGAAGAGAGATCCCACAGGAGGAAGGGGGATGGGGAAGAGAGATCCTTTAGGAGGAAGGGGGATGGGGAAGAGAGATCCCACAGGAGGAAGGGGATGGGGAAGAGAGATCCCACAGGAGGAAGGGGATGGGGAAGAGAGATCCCACTCAAGGAAGGGGGATAGGAAGGAGTGATCCTACGTGTGGAATGGGGATGGGAAGGAGAGATCACACAGGAGGAAGGTGGATGGGGAAGAGAAATCCCACAGAAGGAAGTGGGATGGGGAAGACAGATCCCACAGGAAGAAGTGGGATGGGGAAGATTAATCCCACAGAAGGAAGTGGGATGGGGAAGACAGATCCCACAGGAGGAAGTGGGATGGGGCACAGAGTTCCCACAGGTCGAAGGGGGATAGAAAAGAGAGATCCTACGGGAGAAAGGGAATGGGAAGGAGAGATCCCACAGGAGGAAGGCGGATGGTGAAGGTAGATCCAACAGGAGGAAGAGGGATGGGGAAGAGAGATCCTATAGGAGGAAGGGGGATGGGTAAAGGAGATCCTACACGAGGAAGGGGATGGTGAAGAGAGATCCCACAGGAGGAAGGGGGATGGGGAAGAGAGATCCCACAGGAGGAAGTGGGATGGGGAACAGAGTTCTTACAGGTCGAAGGGGGATGGAAAAGAGAGATCCTATAGGAGGAAGGGGGATGGGGAAAAATGATCGTTTGGGAGGAAGGGGGATGGGTAAAGGAGATTCCACACGAGGAAGGGGATGGAGTAGAGATATCCCACAGGACGAAGGGGGATGGGGGATTTCAACATGCAGGTGAACTGGGAGAAACAGTTTGGTGCTGGACCCCAGGATAGGGAGTTTGTAGAGTGCCTACGGGATGCATTCTTGGAACAGCTTGTATGAGAGCCGACCAGGGACAAGGCTATTCTGGATTTAGTCTTGTGTAATGAACAGGATTTGATAAGCGATCTTGAAGTAAAGGAGCCATTAGGAAGTAGTGACCATAACATGATATGTTTTTATCTGCAGTTTGTGAAGGATAAGGGCAGCTCGGAGGTGTCAGTGTTGCAGATGAACAGGGGAAACTATGGAGCCATGAGGGAGGAGCTGGCCAAAGTTGACTGGACGGATAGCCAAGCAGAAAAGACAGTGGAACAGCAATGGCAGGTATTCTTGGGGACAATGCACAAGGTGCAAAATCAGTTTGTCCCCAGAGAAGGAAGGATTCAAAGGGGGGAAAGGGGCCACAGTGGTTGACAAAGGAAGTCAGAGATTGCATAGCATTAAAAAAAATTAAGTATGACAGAGCTAATGTGAGTGGGAGGACAGATGATTGGGCAGTTTTTAAGGAACAACAGAACTTAACTAAAAAGGCATTACGGGGAGAAAAAATGAGGTACGAACGCAAGCTAGCCAGGAATATAAAGGAAGATAGCAAATGCTTTTTACGTATGTGAAGAGAAAGAAGATAGTTAAGAACAATGTTGGGCCCTTGAAGAATGAATTGGGTGAAATTGTTATGTGAAACAGAGAAATGGCAGAAGAATTTAATGAGTACTTTAGATCTGTCTTCACTAGGGAAGACACAAGCAATCTCCCAGATGTATGGATGGGCCAAGGACATAGGGTAACAGAGGAAATGAAACAGATTGACATTAGGAAGAAAACGGTGATGAGTAGACTGATGGGACTGAAGGCTGACAAATCCCCAGGTCCAGATGGTCTGCATCCTAGGGTACTAAAGGAGGTGGCCCTGGAAATTGCGGATGCATTGGTAATCATTTTCTAATGTTCCTTAGATTCAGGATCAGTTCCTGAGGATTGGAGAATGGCTAATGTTATCCCATTTTTTAAGAAAGGAGGGAGGGAGAAAACAGAGAACTATCGACTTGTTAGCCTGACATCGGTGGTGGGGAAGATGCTAGAGTCCATTATTAAGAATGAAATGGTGGCATATCTAGGTAGCAGTGATAGGATTGGGCCGACCAGCATGGATTTACCAAGGGTAAATCATGCTTGACTAATCTTTTGGAGTTTTTCGAGGATGTAACCAGGAAGTTAGACGGGTGAGATCCAGTGGATGTAGTGTACCTCGATTTTCAGAAGGCATTTGATAAGGTCCCACATAGGAGATTGGTGGGTAAAATCAAAGCTCAGGGCATCGGGGGGAAGACACTGACATGGATAGAAAACTGGTTGGCAGATAGAAAGCAAAGCGTAGCGGTGAATGGGTGTTTCTCGGAATGGCAGGTGGTGACTAGTGGGGTGCCACAGGGCTCGGTATTGGGACCACAGCTGTTTACAATTTACATCAACGATTTAGATGAAGGCATTGAGAATAACATCAGCAAATTTGCTGATGATACTAAGCTGGGTGGCAGTGTGACATGTGATGAGGATGTTAGGAGAATTCAGGGTGACTAGGATAGGCTGGGTGAGTGGGCAGATACTTGGCAGATGACGTTTAATGTGAATAAGTGTGAGGTTATCCACTTTGGGAGTAAGAACAGGAAGGCAGATAATTATCTGAACGGTGTAGTGTTAGGTAAGGGAGAAATACAAAGAGATCTAGGAGTCCTTGTTCATCAGTCACTGAAATTGAATGAGCAAGTACAGCAGGCAGTGAAGAAGGCTAATGGAATGTTGGCCTTTATTACAAAGGGAATTGAGTACAGGAGCAAGGAAATCTTCTTGCATTTGTACAGATCCCTGGTGAGACCACACCTGGAGTATTGTGTACAGTTTTGGTCTCCAGGGTTAAGGAATGACATCCTGGCTGTAGAGGATGTGCAGCGTAGATTCACGAGGTTGATTCCTGGGATGTCTGGACTGTCTTACGCAGAGAGGTTAGAGAGACTGGGTAGAGATATCCCACACGAGGAAGGGGGATGGGTAAAGGTCATCCCACATGAGGAAGGGGGATGGGGAAGAGAGATCCCACAGGAGGAAGGGGGATGGGGAACAGAGTTCTTACAGGTCGAAGGGGGATGGAAAAGAGAGATCCTATAGGAGGAAGGGGGATGGGGAAAAATGATCGTTTGGGAGGAAGGGGGATGGGTAAAGGAGATTCCACACGAGGAAGGGGATGGAGTAGAGATATCCCACAGGACGAAGGGGGATGGGGGATTTCAACATGCAGGTGAACTGGGAGAAACAGTTTGGTGCTGGACCCCAGGATAGGGAGTTTGTAGAGTGCCTACGGGATGCATTCTTGGAACAGCTTGTATGAGAGCCGACCAGGGACAAGGCTATTCTGGATTTAGTCTTGTGTAATGAACAGGATTTGATAAGCGATCTTGAAGTAAAGGAGCCATTAGGAAGTAGTGACCATAACATGATATGTTTTTATCTGCAGTTTGTGAAGGATAAGGGCAGCTCGGAGGTGTCAGTGTTGCAGATGAACAGGGGAAACTATGGAGCCATGAGGGAGGAGCTGGCCAAAGTTGACTGGACGGATAGCCAAGCAGAAAAGACAGTGGAACAGCAATGGCAGGTATTCTTGGGGACAATGCACAAGGTGCAAAATCAGTTTGTCCCCAGAGAAGGAAGGATTCAAAGGGGGGAAAGGGGCCACAGTGGTTGACAAAGGAAGTCAGAGATTGCATAGCATTAAAAAAAATTAAGTATGACAGAGCTAATGTGAGTGGGAGGACAGATGATTGGGCAGTTTTTAAGGAACAACAGAACTTAACTAAAAAGGCATTACGGGGAGAAAAAATGAGGTACGAACGCAAGCTAGCCAGGAATATAAAGGAAGATAGCAAATGCTTTTTACGTATGTGAAGAGAAAGAAGATAGTTAAGAACAATGTTGGGCCCTTGAAGAATGAATTGGGTGAAATTGTTATGTGAAACAGAGAAATGGCAGAAGAATTTAATGAGTACTTTAGATCTGTCTTCACTAGGGAAGACACAAGCAATCTCCCAGATGTATGGATGGGCCAAGGACATAGGGTAACAGAGGAAATGAAACAGATTGACATTAGGAAGAAAACGGTGATGAGTAGACTGATGGGACTGAAGGCTGACAAATCCCCAGGTCCAGATGGTCTGCATCCTAGGGTACTAAAGGAGGTGGCCCTGGAAATTGCGGATGCATTGGTAATCATTTTCTAATGTTCCTTAGATTCAGGATCAGTTCCTGAGGATTGGAGAATGGCTAATGTTATCCCATTTTTTAAGAAAGGAGGGAGGGAGAAAACAGAGAACTATCGACTTGTTAGCCTGACATCGGTGGTGGGGAAGATGCTAGAGTCCATTATTAAGAATGAAATGGTGGCATATCTAGGTAGCAGTGATAGGATTGGGCCGACCAGCATGGATTTACCAAGGGTAAATCATGCTTGACTAATCTTTTGGAGTTTTTCGAGGATGTAACCAGGAAGTTAGACGGGTGAGATCCAGTGGATGTAGTGTACCTCGATTTTCAGAAGGCATTTGATAAGGTCCCACATAGGAGATTGGTGGGTAAAATCAAAGCTCAGGGCATCGGGGGGAAGACACTGACATGGATAGAAAACTGGTTGGCAGATAGAAAGCAAAGCGTAGCGGTGAATGGGTGTTTCTCGGAATGGCAGGTGGTGACTAGTGGGGTGCCACAGGGCTCGGTATTGGGACCACAGCTGTTTACAATTTACATCAACGATTTAGATGAAGGCATTGAGAATAACATCAGCAAATTTGCTGATGATACTAAGCTGGGTGGCAGTGTGACATGTGATGAGGATGTTAGGAGAATTCAGGGTGACTAGGATAGGCTGGGTGAGTGGGCAGATACTTGGCAGATGACGTTTAATGTGAATAAGTGTGAGGTTATCCACTTTGGGAGTAAGAACAGGAAGGCAGATAATTATCTGAACGGTGTAGTGTTAGGTAAGGGAGAAATACAAAGAGATCTAGGAGTCCTTGTTCATCAGTCACTGAAATTGAATGAGCAAGTACAGCAGGCAGTGAAGAAGGCTAATGGAATGTTGGCCTTTATTACAAAGGGAATTGAGTACAGGAGCAAGGAAATCTTCTTGCATTTGTACAGATCCCTGGTGAGACCACACCTGGAGTATTGTGTACAGTTTTGGTCTCCAGGGTTAAGGAATGACATCCTGGCTGTAGAGGATGTGCAGCGTAGATTCACGAGGTTGATTCCTGGGATGTCTGGACTGTCTTACGCAGAGAGGTTAGAGAGACTGGGTAGAGATATCCCACACGAGGAAGGGGGATGGGTAAAGGTCATCCCACATGAGGAAGGGGGATGGGGAAGAGAGATCCCACAGGAGGAAGGGGGATGGGGAAGAGAGATCCTATAGGAGGAAGTGGGATGGGGAAAAATGATCGCTTGGGAGGAAGGGGGATGGGTAAAGGAGATTCCACACGAGGAAGTGGATAGGGTAGAGATATCCCACAGGAGGAAGGGGGATGGGTAAAGGACATCCCACACAAGGAAGGGGGATGGGGAAGAGAGATCCCACAGGAGGAAGGGGATGGGGAAGAGAGATCCCACAGGAGGAAGGGGATGGGGAAGTGAGATCCCACAGGAGGAAGAGGGATGGGGAAGAGAGATCCCAGAGGAGGAAGTGGATATAGTAGAGAAATCCTGCAGTAGGAAGCTGAATCAGGAAGGGAGATCGAAGGGGAGGAAGAAGATCGGGAAAAGAATTCTACATGGGGAAGCGGATGGGGAAGACGTATCCCACAGGAGCAAGTGGGATGGGAACAGAGTTCCCACAGGTCGAAGGGGGATAGAAAAGAGAGATCCTACGGGAGAAAGGGAATGGGAAGGAGAGATCCCACAGGAGGAAGGGATGGGGAAGAGAGATCCCACAGGAGGAAGGGGATGGGGAAGAGAGATCCCACAGGAGGAAGAGGGATGGGGAAGAGAGATCCTATAGGAGGAAGGGGGATGGGTAAAGGAGATCCTACACGAGGAAGGGAATGGGGAAGAGAGATCCCACAGGAGGAAGAGGGATGGGGAAGAGAGATCCTATAGGAGGAAGGGGGATGGGTAAAGGAGATCCTACACGAGGAAGGGAATGGGGAAGAGAGATCCCATAGGAGGAAGGGGGATGGGGAAGAGATATCCCACAGGAGGAAGGGGGATGGGTAAAGGACATCCCACACGAGGAAGGGGGATGGGGAAGGGAGATCCCACAGGTCGAAGGGGGATGGGTAAAGGAGATCCCACACGAGGAAGGGCAATGGGGAAGGGAGATTCCACAGGAGGAAGGGGATGGGTTATTGAGATCCCAGAGGAGGAAGGGGATGGGGAAGAGAGATCCCTCAGGAAGAAGAGTGATGGGGATGAGAGATCCCACAAGAGGATGGGAATGGGGAAGAGAGATCCCACAGTAAGGGGGATGGGGAAAGTGATCCGACAGGAGGAAAGGGATCGGGAAGAGAGATCACACAGAAGGCAGGAGGATGGGGAAGACGTATCCCACAGGAGCAAGTGGGATGGGGAACAGAGTTCCCACAGGTCGAAGGGGGATAGAAAAGAGAGATCCTACGGGAGAAAGTGAATGGGAAGGAGAGATCCCACAGGAGGAAGGGATGGGGAAGAGAGATCCCACAGGAGGAAGAGGGATGGGGAAGAGAGATCCTATAGGAGGAAGGGGGATGGGTAAAGGAGATCCTACACGAGGAAGGGAATGGGGAAGAGAGATCCCATAGGAGGAAGGGGGATGGGGAAGAGATATCCCACAGGAGGAAGGGGGATGGGTAAAGGACATCCCACACGAGGAAGGGGGATGGGGAAGGGAGATCCCACAGGTCGAAGGGGGATGGGTAAAGGAGATCCCACACGAGGAAGGGGGATGGGGAAGGGAGATTCCACAGGAGGAAGGGGATGGGTTATTGAGATCCCAGAGGAGGAAGGGGATGGGGAAGAGAGATCCCTCAGGAAGAAGAGTGATGGGGATGAGAGATCCCACAAGAGGATGGGAATGGGGAAGAGAGATCCCACAGTAAGGGGGATGGGGAAAGTGATCCGACAGGAGGAAAGGGATCGGGAAGAGAAATCACACAGAAGGCAGGGGGATGGGGAAGAGAGATCCCACAGGAGGAAGGGGGATGGGGAAAGTGATCCGACAGGAGGAAGGGGATGGAGAAGAGAGATAACACAGGAGGAAAGGGTTCGGGAAGTGAGATCCCCTAGGAGGAAGGGGGATGGGGAAGAGAGATCCCACAGGAGGAAGGGGTTGGGAAGAGAGATCCCACAGGTTGAAGTGGTTGGGAAGAGAGATCCCACAGGAGGAAGGGGTTGAGAAGAGAGATCCCACAGGAGGAAGGGGGATCTGGAAGTGAGATCCCACAGGAGGAAGTGGTTGGGAAGAGAGATCCCACAGGAGGAAGGGGGATGGGGAAAGTGATCCGACAGGAGGAAGGGGATGGAGAAGAGAGATAACACAGGAGGAAAGGGTTCGGGAAGTGAGATCCCCTAGGAGGAAGGGAGATGGGGAAGAGAGATCCCACAGGAGGAAGGGGGATCTGGAAGTGAGATCCCACAGGAGGAAGTGGTTGGGAAGAGAGATCCCACAGGAGGAAGTGGATAGGGAAGAGAGATCCCACAGGAGGAAGGGGTTGGGAAGAGAGATCCCACAGGATGAAGTGGTTGGGAAGAGAGATCCCACAGGGGGAAGGGGTTGGGAAGAGAGATCCCACAGGAGGAAGGGGGATGGGGAAGAGAGATCCTATTGGAGGAAGTGGGATGGGGAAAAATGATCGCTTGGGAGGAAGGGGGATGGGTAAAGGAGATTCCACACGAGGAAGGGGATAGTGTAGAGATACCCCACAGTAGGAAGGGGGATGGGTAAAGGACATCCCACACGAGGAAGGGGGATGGGGAAGAGAGATCCCACAGGAGGAAGGGGATGGGGAAGAGAGATCCCACAGGAGGAACGGGATGGGTTATTGAGATCCCAGAGGAGGAAGGGGGATGGGGAAGAGAGATCCCACAGGAGAAAGGGGAATCTGGAAGAGAGATCACACAGGAGGAAGGAGTTGGGAAGAGAGTTCCCACAGGAGGAAGTGGTTGGGAAGAGAGATCCCACAGGAGGAAGTGGATAGGGAAGAGAGATCCCAGAGGAGGAAGTGGATATAGTAGAGAAATGGCGCAGTAGGAAGCTGAATCAGGAAGGGAGATCGAAGGGGAGGAAGAAGATCAGGAAAAGAATTCTACATGGGGAAGCGGATGGGGAAGAGAGATGCCACAGAAAGAAGTGGGATGGGGAAGAGAAATCCCACAGAAGGAAGTGGGATAGGGAAGACAGATCCCACAGGAGGAAGTGGGATGGGGAACAGAGTTCCCACAGGTCGAAGGGGGATAGAAAAGAGGGATCCTACGGGAGAAAGGGAATGGGAAGGAGAGATCCCACAGGAGTTAGGCGGATGGTGAAGGGAGATCCAACAGGAGGAAGAGGGATGGGGAAGAGAGATCCTATAGGAGGAAGGGGGATGGGTAAAGGAGATCCTACACGAGGAAGGGGATTGGGAAGAGAGATCCCAAAGGAGGAAGGGGGATGGGGAAGAGAGATCCCACAGGAGGAAGGGGGATGGGGAACAGAGTTCCCACAGGTCGAAGGGGGATGGAAAAGAGAGATCCCACGGGAGAAAGGGGAATGGGAAGGAGAGATCCCACAGGAGGAAGGGGGATGGGGAAGAGAGATCCTACAGGAGGAAGGGGGATGGGGAAGAGAGATCCCACAGGAAGAAGGGGATCGGGAAGAGAGATCCCACAGGAGGAAGGGGGATGGGGAAGAGAGATCCTATAGGAGGAAGGGGGATGGGGAAAAATGATCGCTTGGGAGGAAGGGGGATGGGTAAAGGAGATTCCACACGAGGAAGGGGATGGGGTAGAGATATCCCACAGGAGGAAGGGGGATGGGTAAAGGAGATCCCACACGAGGAAGGGGGATGGGGAAGAGAGATTCCACAGGAGGAAGGGGGATGGGTAAAGGAGATCCCACACGAGGAAGGGGAATGAGGAAGGGAGATTCCACAGGAGGAAGGGGATGGGTTATTGAGATCCCAGAGGAGGAAGGGGATGGGAAGAGAGATCCCACAGGAGGAAGTGGATAGGGAAGAGAGATCCCACAGGAGGAAGTGGTTGGGAAGAGAGATCCCACAGGAGGAAGTGGATAGGGAAGAGAGATCCCACAGGAGGAAGGGGTTGGGAAGAGAGATCCCACAGGATGAAGTGGTTGGGAAGAGAGATCCCACAGGGGGAAGGGGTTGGGAAGAGAGATCCCACAGGAGGAAGGGGGATGGGGAAGAGAGATCCTATTGGAGGAAGTGGGATGGGGAAAAATGATCGCTTGGGAGGAAGGGGGATGGGTAAAGGAGATTCCACACGAGGAAGGGGATAGTGTAGAGATACCCCACAGTAGGAAGGGGGATGGGTAAAGGACATCCCACACGAGGAAGGGGGATGGGGAAGAGAGATCCCACAGGAGGAAGGGGATGGGGAAGAGAGATCCCACAGGAGGAAGGGGATGGGGAAGAGAGATCCCACAGGAGGAACGGGATGGGTTATTGAGATCCCAGAGGAGGAAGGGGGATGGGGAAGAGAGATCCCACAGGAGAAAGGGGAATCTGGAAGAGAGATCACACAGGAGGAAGGAGTTGGGAAGAGAGTTCCCACAGGAGGAAGTGGTTGGGAAGAGAGATCCCACAGGAGGAAGTGGATAGGGAAGAGAGATCCCAGAGGAGGAAGTGGATATAGTAGAGAAATGGCGCAGTAGGAAGCTGAATCAGGAAGGGAGATCGAAGGGGAGGAAGAAGATCAGGAAAAGAATTCTACATGGGGAAGCGGATGGGGAAGAGAGATGCCACAGAAAGAAGTGGGATGGGGAAGAGAAATCCCACAGAAGGAAGTGGGATAGGGAAGACAGATCCCACAGGAGGAAGTGGGATGGGGAACAGAGTTCCCACAGGTCGAAGGGGGATAGAAAAGAGGGATCCTACGGGAGAAAGGGAATGGGAAGGAGAGATCCCACAGGAGTTAGGCGGATGGTGAAGGGAGATCCAACAGGAGGAAGAGGGATGGGGAAGAGAGATCCTATAGGAGGAAGGGGGATGGGTAAAGGAGATCCTACACGAGGAAGGGGATTGGGAAGAGAGATCCCAAAGGAGGAAGGGGGATGGGGAAGAGAGATCCCACAGGAGGAAGGGGGATGGGAAGGAGAGATCCCACAGGAGGAAGGGGGATGGGGAAGAGAGATCCTATAGGAGGAAGGGGGATGGGGAAAAATGATCGCTTGGGAGAAAGGGGGATGGGTAAAGGAGATTCCACACGAGGAAGGGGATGGGGTAGAGATATCCCACAGGAGGAAGGGGGATGGGTAAAGGAGATCCCACATGAGGAAGGGGGATGGGGAAGAGAGATTCCACAGGAGGAAGGGGGATGGGTAAAGGAGATCCCACACGAGGAAGGGGAATGAGGAAGGGAGATTCCACAGGAGGAAGGGGATGGGTTATTGAGATCCCAGAGGAGGAAGGGGATGGGAAGAGAGATCCCACAGGAGGAAGTGAATAGGGAAGAGAGATCCCACAGGAGGAAGTGGTTGGGAAGAGAGATCCCACAGGAGGAAGTGGATAGGGAAGAGAGATCCCACAGGAGGAAGGGGTTGGGAAGAGAGATCCCACAGGATGAAGTGGTTGGGAAGAGAGATCCCACAGGGGGAAGGGGTTGGGAAGAGAGATCCCACAGGAGGAAGGGGGATGGGGAAGAGAGATCCTATTGGAGGAAGTGGGATGGGGAAAAATGATCGCTTGGGAGGAAGGGGGATGGGTAAAGGAGATTCCACACGAGGAAGGGGATAGTGTAGAGATACCCCACAGTAGGAAGGGGGATGGGTAAAGGACATCCCACACGAGGAAGGGGGATGGGGAAGAGAGATCCCACAGGAGGAAGGGGATGGGGAAGAGAGATCCCACAGGAGGAAGGGGATGGGGAAGAGAGATCCCACAGGAGGAACGGGATGGGTTATTGAGATCCCAGAGGAGGAAGGGGGATGGGGAAGAGAGATCCCACAGGAGAAAGGGGAATCTGGAAGAGAGATCACACAGGAGGAAGGAGTTGGGAAGAGAGTTCCCACAGGAGGAAGTGGTTGGGAAGAGAGATCCCACAGGAGGAAGTGGATAGGGAAGAGAGATCCCAGAGGAGGAAGTGGATATAGTAGAGAAATGGCGCAGTAGGAAGCTGAATCAGGAAGGGAGATCGAAGGGGAGGAAGAAGATCAGGAAAAGAATTCTACATGGGGAAGCGGATGGGGAAGAGAGATGCCACAGAAAGAAGTGGGATGGGGAAGAGAAATCCCACAGAAGGAAGTGGGATAGGGAAGACAGATCCCACAGGAGGAAGTGGGATGGGGAACAGAGTTCCCACAGGTCGAAGGGGGATAGAAAAGAGGGATCCTACGGGAGAAAGGGAATGGGAAGGAGAGATCCCACAGGAGTTAGGCGGATGGTGAAGGGAGATCCAACAGGAGGAAGAGGGATGGGGAAGAGAGATCCTATAGGAGGAAGGGGGATGGGTAAAGGAGATCCTACACGAGGAAGGGGATTGGGAAGAGAGATCCCAAAGGAGGAAGGGGGATGGGGAAGAGAGATCCCACAGGAGGAAGGGGGATGGGAAGGAGAGATCCCACAGGAGGAAGGGGGATGGGGAAGAGAGATCCTATAGGAGGAAGGGGGATGGGGAAAAATGATCGCTTGGGAGAAAGGGGGATGGGTAAAGGAGATTCCACACGAGGAAGGGGATGGGGTAGAGATATCCCACAGGAGGAAGGGGGATGGGTAAAGGAGATCCCACATGAGGAAGGGGGATGGGGAAGAGAGATTCCACAGGAGGAAGGGGGATGGGTAAAGGAGATCCCACACGAGGAAGGGGAATGAGGAAGGGAGATTCCACAGGAGGAAGGGGATGGGTTATTGAGATCCCAGAGGAGGAAGGGGATGGGGAAAGTGATCCGACAGGAGGAAAGGGATCGGGAAGAGATATCACACAGAAGGCAGGGGGATGGGAAGAGAGATACCACAGGAGGAAGTGGATATGAAAGAGAGATCCCACAGGATGAAGTGGTTGGGAAGAGAGATCCCACAGGAGGAAGGGGTTGGGAAGAGAGATCCCACAGTAGGAAGGGGTTGGGAAGAGAGACCCCACAGGAGAAAGGGGGATGGGGAAGAGAGATCCCACAGGAGGATGGGGGATGGGGAAGGGAGATTCCACAGGAGGAACGGGATGGGTTATTGAGATCCCAGAGGAGGAAGGGGATGGGGAAGAGAGATCCCTCAGGAAGAAGCGTGATGGGGATGAGAGATCCCACAAGAGGATGGGAATGGGGAAGAGAGATCACACAGTAAGGGGGATGGGGAAAGTGATCCGACAGGAGGAAAGTGATCGGGAAGAGAGATCACACAGAAGGCAGGGGGATGCAGAAGAGAGATACCACAGGAGGAAAGTGTTCGGGAAGTGAGATCCCCTAGGAGGAAGGGGGATGGGGAAGAGAGATCCCACAGGAGGAAGTGGTTGGGAAGAGAGATCCCACAGGAGGAAGGGGTTGGGAAGAGAGATCCCACAGTAGGAAGGGGTTGGGAAGAGAGACCCCACAGGAGAAAGGGGGATGGGGTAGAGATATCCCACAGGAGGAAGGGGGATGGGGAAGAGAGATCCCACAGGAGGATGGGGGATGGGGAAGGGAGATTCCACAGGAGGAAGGAGATGGGTTATTGAGATCCCAGAGGAGGAAGGGGATGGGGAAGAGAGATCCTATAGGAGGAAGGTGGATGGGGAAAAATGATCGCTTGGGAGGAAGGGGGATGTGTAAAGGAGATTCCACACGAGGAAGGGAATGGGGAAGGGAGATTCCACAGGAGTAAGGGGATGGGTTATCGAGATCCCAGAGGAGGAAGGGGATGGGGAAGAGAGATCCCTCAGGAAGAAGAGTGATGGGGATGAGAGATCCCACAAGAGGATGGGAATGGGGAAGAGAGATCCCACAGTAAGGGGGATGGGGAAAGTGATCCGACAGGAGGAAAGGGATCGGGAAGAGAGATCCCACAGGAGGAAGGGGGATCTGGAATAGAGATCACACAGGAGGAAGGAGTTGGGAAGAGAGATCCCACAGGAGGAAGGAGTTGGGAATAGAGATCCCACAGGAGGAAGGGGGATGGGGAAAGTGATCCCACAGGAGGAAAGGGATCGGGATGTGAGATCCCATAGGAGGAAGGGGATGGGGAAGAGAGATCCCACAGGAGGAAGTGGGATCTGGAAGAGAGATCACACAGGATGAAGGAGTTGGGAAGAGAGATCCCACAGGAGGAAATGGATCGGGATGTGAGATCCCATAGGAGGAAGGGGATGGGGAAGAGAGATCCCACAGGAGGACGGGGGATCTGGAAGAGAGATCACACAGGAGGAAGGAGTTGGGAAGAGAGATCCCACAGGAGGAAGGGGGATGGGGAAGAGAGATTCCACAGGAGGAAGGGGGATGGGGAAGAGAGATCCCACAGGAGGAAGGGGGATGGGGAAAGTGATCCCACAGGAGGAAGGGGATGGAGAAGAGAGATACCACAGGAGGAAAGGGATCGGGATGTGAGATCCCATAGGAGGAAGGGGATGGGGAAGAGAGATCTCACAGGACGGGGGATCTGGAAGAGAGATCACACAGGAGGAAGGGGGATGGGGAAGAGAGATCCCACAGGTGGAAGGAGTTGGGAAGAGAGATCCCACAGGAGGAAGGGGGATGGGGAAAGTGATCCCACAGGAGGAAGGGGATGGAGAAGAGAGATACCACAGGAGGAAAGGGATCGGGATGTGAGATCCCATAGGAGGAAGGGGATGGGGAAGAGAGATCCCACAGGACGGGGGATCTGGAAGAGAGATCACACAGGAGGAAGGAGTTGGGAAGAGAGATCCCACAGGAGGAAGGAGTTGGGAAGAGAGATCCCACAGGAGGAAGGGGGATGGGGAAGAGAGATCCTATAGGAGGAAGGGAGATGGGGAAAAATGATCGCTTGGGAGGAAGGCGGATGGGTAAAGGAGATTCCACACGAGGATGGGGATAGGGTAGAGATATCCCACAGCAGGAAGGGGGATGGGTAAAGGAGATCCCACACGAGGAAGGGGGATGGGGAAGAGAGATTCCACAGGAGGAAGGGGGATGGGGAAGAGAGATCCCTCAGGAAGAAGAGTGATGGGGATGAGAGATCCCACAAGAGGATGGGAATGGGGAAGAGAGATCCCACAGTAAGGGGGATGGGGAAAGTGATCCGACAGGAGGAAGGGGATGGGGAAGAGAGATCCCACAGGATGAAGGGGGATGGGGAAGGGTGATCGCACGGGATGAAGGGGGGTGGCATTTGTCACAATTCATCTCAATCTGATTTACTGCAGTTTTACCCAAATCCGTTTACTTTGAAACAGCACAATGGAACCGTTTCACAGTTCTGAGTGAGAGATAAATCAAGTTACCTCAACTCCTGGCACTTGTGCAGCCCGGGTCCCAGCCGCTGGATTCCTTCACACTGAATGTGGCAGCCCTCCAGGTCGAGGTGTTTTATTGTATCACAGAGTCCAATGGCATGAGACAGGACCGCGCAGTCAATAGGGGTCAGTGTCATTCCAGTGAATGAAAGTGTTTTCAGAGATCCCAGTGCGGCCTGAGCCAGTCCACGATTCTGAGACTCAAACAGGTAGTGCAATGTGTTCAGGAGTCTCCTTCTACCAATGTCACCCGTGTTTCTACTCTGGTGTTTAACCTTGTTCTTCAACCAGTCAATCACCCGGCAGGTTGTTTGATGAGGAAATGGACCCAGAAACTCCTCCAGGCCCCGAGCTGTCATTGGGTTGGAGAGACCAGCAACAAAACGGAGAAATACCTCAAATCGCCCATCTTTTGTCTTGTGGGCTTCAGTGAGGAATTTCAGGATATCCTCGGGATGTACAGACAGGAATTGTGCGACTGCAGCTACAAACTCCTGGATGGTGAGGTGTGGGAATGTGTACACCACGCTGTGGGCAGAATCCTCTCTCTCCAAAAGCTCCATCAGGAACCCGGACAGGAACTGGGAAGGCTGCAGATTGTAGTTGATCAAATCTCCGTCTGCAAACACAATCTTCTTCTCGGACACTCCTCTGTAGGCCATCTGACCCACCCTGAGTAACACATCACGGGGGTTCTCAATCTCACGGCCGTGGTTTTTCAGGATGTTGTAAATATAGTAGGAGTACAGTTGGGTGATGGTCTTGGGAACTCTCTGCGGGTCCCTGACTCTTTGTGTGAAGAAGGGGCCCAGTGCCAGAGCGAGGATCCAGCAGTAGGAGGGGTTGTAGCTCATGGTGTACAGGATCTCGTTCTCCTCCACGTGTTTGAAAACAGCTGCTGCCACCGTCTGATCTTCAAAATGCCTGATGAAATATTCCTTCCGTTCCTCACCAACAAATCCCAGGATTTCAGCCCAGACACCGATCTTCGCCTTTTCCAAGAAATGTAACACAGTGGGGCGGGTGGTCACCAGCACTGAACACCCTGGGAGCAGCTTGCCCTGGATTAAACTGTACACTATGTCAGACACCTTGCACCGGAATTCAGGATCTGTGCATGAGTCCTGAGGGTCCGTGTTTCTCCGGCTGTCAGCAAAATCAATTGTGTCGTTGAATTCATCCAAACCATCAAATATAAATAGCATTCCCACTGGATTCTTCCACAGTGATTTCAGGACATTCCCGAGGTAAGGATAGAAAAACAGCACCAGGTTCGAGAGGTTTATTGTACAATTGATCGTGTTTAAATCTCGGAACTTGAAACTGAAGACGAACTGGAACTGTTGGTAAATTTTTCCCGTGGCCCAGTCATAAACAATCTTTTGTACCATTGTGGTTTTCCCGATCCCTGCGACTCCGGCCACTGCTGCCGAACTCCCAGATTTGGATTTACTCCGGGAAAAGCTGCTCTGGAACAACTGATCAGTCCGGATTTTTTCCAGCTCCCTGCGGAGTTGTTTCTCTCTATAATCCTCGTGGTCTCTGCCTCTTGCCAGCAGCTCATGTTCCACCAGTCTCCGAACTCGAACAGTAGAAATGACCGTGAGCTCAGCGTATCGATCAACCAGCTGGAAATCCTTCACCTTCTCCCTCATCAGGATCGTGTTCACTCTCAGTGTCTCAGTTTGTGCCCGCAGAGTCTCCTTGTGTTTCTGTTGAACATCTTCCATGGGAACAGAGAACATATTCAAAATGTTAACTAGCTCAACTGACAAAGGTCTTTATAACTGCATTCCAAAATTCAGTGTTTGAGATTACATGAATTAATTCAATGCTTCCATGGATATTAGGACAGAAAGTAAAATTCTGTTCACAGACACTGGAACTAACAGCGATGATTGTCCCAGAAAAATATCCAATCCTCATATTCTGACACTAATTACTGATGAAGGTGAACATTCCCCGATATCCTATTGCAATCCTGACTGCACTCCCGTTACAACATTTCACTATATTTAAAGCATTGTTTGCATCATTAACAGACGATGTTATTGCTGACCTGGTGTGGAATTGTGGAGAGCAGGACAACGTGCATTTTGGCAAAGCTACACACTGGGGTGTCACGGGTGTCCACTGCTCTTGCATCAAAACAGGAGCAGAATATGCGGGAAATACTCAAGTCGGGCAGTGCCTGGGGGAGAATCGCAGTGAACTTGCGGATCGATAACCCTTCGGAATGACAAGAAATAAAATGGCTAGTTTGCAGTCCAACCGGGACACTCCGATATGGAGAGGAAGCTTTTGCCGATGTAGCAAGCTCCCTCTCTCCCTGCATCTGATTAACACAAAGGAACGGCAGAGACTGACACAGCCTGGCACTAGAGATGTTTCAGGAGATGCCAGTCTGCGTTGAACATTATTTAAGACTGCCTCAGGGGCTCTAAATCCACTGGGTTTACTCCCAAACTCTTCCCCATGAGGGGTACAGTTACAGAGCCGTGGATGTTTGACATCAGAGCTTTCCTGTTGCTGGGTGAGCTGCCAATCACGGCCGACCAGACCCATCTGCTCAAAGCGACAGGTTGTAAGGAACCAGTAACCCGCCTTTACCCTTTCTCCTGTCGGAAGAAACGCTTCCACCGGGCTTAGTGGCTGAGCCAAACGCCAACATACCAGCTGCCCGTTTTCCTGCTGTTCCCACGTCTGCAGATCCCAACAGTCACCAACGACCGTGCCATCATTCAGCAACACACACACACACACACACACACACACACACACACACACACACACACACACACACACACACACACACACACACACACACACACACACACACACACACACACACACACACACACACACACACACACCCACACCCTACCAGGGAAGAGAAAAGGACTTAGGGTACTTGATGTATCTTATGGAACTTGGAACTTCTGTTAACCAACCAAGGGAGACAATCAAATGTTTTTCGATACAATATAACATTGAAAGATGTCTGCTTTCCTCAGTGTTTGATATAGAATTACATAATTTATTATCAGTTGTTCCTTAAATTCGTTCATACGCTAAAGGTATTCTCTCTGCTTTTCTGTACGTATTATGGTTATCTAAATAAGTGGTTATTGTTTATGAGATACATAATGTTACAATTTTATATATAAAATTCTCTTATTATTAGGAGCCAGTAATAACATAGTAGGTGACCATTCAATAGTCATAAATGCAGAATTAAAGCTATCCTTGAGGCTGCTGGTACGTACCTTCAGCTTTTTATATTTTCTGCCGCATGGGAGTATGAAAGGGAGAATGTTTGAGGGTTCATCAGCAAGGCTTTGGTGGGGCTTGTGTCTGGCTAACTTAATTGAGTTCCTCCAGGAGGTGACAAAGGTGATGGATGAAGTTACAGATGGATGTTGTCTACTTGGATATTGGTAGAATCTTTGACAAGGTTCCCACATGGGAGGCTCATACACAAGGTTAACATGTCTGGGAACTGTGGTGAATTGCCCTGGCTGGCGGGGAACCATATTGTGAGAAATTGCTTTCGCTGGCAGGTGGTGAATCTGTGAAAAAATTGTCATAGATGGCAGAGGAAGACAGGTCAATGGGTATACTAAAATGCAGGTCTATGTTCCTGATTCGGAAGAACATCAACATTTACAGAAGGCAAGATAATGGGGTTGAGAGGAATTGCGGAGCAAATTCACTGAGCTGAATGGCTTAACTGTCAGCTTAAGTATGATGGTTTTAAGGTGCATCTAGAGTATTGTGTTCACTTCTGATTGTCCAGCACTGCGGATGATTGGAGAGGGTGCAGAACAGGTTCACCTGGATGTTGCTTGGATTCGGTGGCATGTGAGGCAAGTACAGCTTTGAGAATCAGAATTGAGTGCAGCTGCTTTACGATGGAGGAGGTGCTTGGGAATCTGAAAGGTCTGAAGAGAGAAAGGTCACCTGGACTGGGTCATACAGTGTGTCAGGAGCCTGTATGGGGATACCCAGAGCATTAGGACCCGGAGTGGAGGGTTCAGCAGACACAAGGGCTGGATGAATACATTAACAGCTGGAACAGCTGGAAAAATACACTTTACAATGTTCAGGCTGCAACGAGAGATGATCTGAATTGTAACCTGAAACCTGAGATCGGCGAATGATTGATGGTGGATTTTCGTTCCCAGATTCTGCCAAGTCACAGTCTAACATTTGAGTTGCGGTGTGAACTGAGGATTTCATCACTCACCTGTCAGTTCAGTGGGTAACTCAGATAACCCTTGTGCGATGTTTATGTATTCCTCTGGGTCAGGACCTGTTTAAATCAAAAAAAGAGTTCATGAAAACAGAACTAAAATAATTACAACTATTTAATGTGCCTTTGTGTTCAGTGCATGTTTTTAACATACCGAGCTCCTGTATTTCCCTCAGTATCCTGTCCAACTTCGGTAACTCAGTCCTCCACATCAGAAAGGATTCCCACATCGCCCTCCGGGCCCGGGAGCCTTTGCCATTCACCAAACTGACGAAGAGTCTGGAACTCTCTGTCCGGTTGCCCTTCTCTGTCAGTTCAGTGACTTTCTATAAAAGCAAACAATTAATTTATTGTGGAGTAGATGGACAGACATGGCGAATCTCACTGTTTAATATTCATCCTGGATTAATGAGCTGAGGTGAATTTGACCGACGGTCCTGATAAGATGCAAAATTAATTTTAGACTGAATGCCTTGACAACAGTCCAGATATGCAGCCCTTGCACTTATGTCATACAACGATATGACTATTACAGCACAGTAACACAGTCCGTGCCGAGCGCTTACTCTCACCTAGTCCCACCTACCTGCACTCAGTCCATAACCCTCCATTCCCTTCCTGTCCATATACATATCCAGTTTTTAAAATGACAGTATTCAACCTGTCTTTGCCACTTCTACTGTAAGCTTATTCCACACAGTTACCACTCTCTGAGTAAAGAAGTTCCCTCTCGTGTTACCCCTAAACTTTTGCCCCCAACTCTCAACTCATGTACTCTTGTTTGTATCTCCCCTACTCTTAATGAAAAAAAGCCTATGCACGTCAACTCTATCTATGCCCTCATAATTTTAAATGCCTCTATCAAGTTCGCCCCTCAAACTTCAACGCACTAAAGAATAAAGACTTAACTTGTTCAACCTTTCTCTGTACTTAGGTGCTGAGACCCAAGTAACACGGTAGTAAATCTCCTCTGTACTCTATATTTTGTTGACATCTTTCCTATAATTCGGTGGCCAGAACTGTACACAATACTCCAAATTTGGCCTTACCAATGCCTTGTACAATATATCTTTACTTCCCATCTCCTCTACTCAATGCTCTGATTTATAAAGGCCAGCATACCAAAAACTTTCTTCACCAGCCTATCCACATGAGATTCCACCTTCAGGGAACTATGCACCATTATTACTAGTTCACTGTGTTATACTGCACTCTTCAACGCCCTACCATTTACCATGTATGTCCTATTTTGATTAGTCCTACAAAAATAAAGCATCTCACACTTATCAGCATTAAACACAATCTGCAAACTTTCAGCCCACTCTTCTAACTGTCCTAAATCTCTCTGTAAGATTTGAAAACTACTTCATTTTCCACAACGCCACCTATCTTAGTATCATTTGCATACTTAGTAATCCAATTTACCACCCCATCATCAGGATCATTAATGGATATGACAAACAACATTAGACCCAGTACAGATCCCTGATGCACACCACTAGTCACCAGTCTCCAATCTGACATACAGTTATCCACCACTACTCTCTGGCATCTCCCATCCAGCCACTGAATCCATTTTACTACTTCAATATTAATACCTAACGATTGAGACTTCCTAACTAACCTTCCGTGCGGAACCTTGTCAAAGGTCTGACTGAGGTCCGGTACACGGATAAATACAGCAGGTGTGAGAGGAGAAGGTGACTCTGAACCTGCTGTTCCCAGTGCTCCCCAAATGAACAGCTGAAACAGATCTACTGAAGACAAAGGTCTGACTGAGGTCCGCTACACGGATAAATACAGCAGGTGTGAGAGGAGAAGGTGACTCTGAACCTGCAGTTCCCAGGGCTCCCCACCTGAACAGCTGAAACAGATCTACTGAAGACAAAGGTCTGACTGAGGTCCGGTACACTGATAAATACAGCAGGTGTGAGAGGAGAAGGTGACTCTGAACCTGCAGTTCCCAGTGCTCCCCACCTGAACAGCTGAAACAGATCTACTGAAGACAAAGGTCTGAATGAGTTCCGGTACACTGATAAATACAGCTGGTGTGAGAGGAGAAGGTGACTCTGAACCTGCAGTTCCCAGTGCTCCCCACCTGAACAGCTGAAACAGATCTACTGAAGTCAAAGGTCTGACTGAGGTCCGGTACACGGATAAATACAGCAGGTGTGAGAGGAGAAGGTGACTCTGAACCTGCAGTTCCCAGTGCTCCCCACCTGAACAGCTGAAACAGATCTACTGAAGTCAAAGGTCTGACTGAGGTCCGGTACACGGATAAATACAGCAGGTGTGAGAGGAGAAGGTGACTCTGAACCTGCAGTGCCCAGTGCTCCCCACCTGAACAGCTGAAACAGATCTACTGAAGACAAAGGTCTGAATGAGGTCCGGTACACCGATAAATACAGCAGGTGTGAGAGGAGAAGGTGACTCTGAACCTGCGGTTCCCAGTGCTCCCCACCTAAACAGCTGAAACAGATCTACTGAAGTCAAAGGTCTGACTGAGGTCCGGTACACTGATAAATACAGCAGGTGTGAGAGGAGAAGGTGACTCTGAACCTGCAGTTCCCAGTGCTCCCCACCTGAACAGCTGAAACAGATCTACTGAAGACAAAGGTCTGAATGAGGTCCGGTACACTGATAAATACAGCAGGTGTGAGAGGAGAAGGTGACTCTGAACCTGCAGTTCCCAGTGCTCCCCACCTGAACAGCTGAAACAGATCTACTGAAGACAAAGGTCTGACTGAGGTCCGGTAAACGGATAAATACAGCAGGTGTGAGAGGAGAAGGTGACTCTGAACCTGCAGTTCCCAGGGCTCCCCACCTGAACAGCTGAAACAGATCTACTGAAGACAAAGGTCTGACTGAGGTCCGGTACACTGATAAATACAGCAGGTGTGAGAGGAGAAGGTGACTCTGAACCTGCAGTTCCCAGTGCTCCCCACCTGAACAGCTGAAACAGATCTACTGAAGACAAAGGTCTGAATGAGGTCCGGTACACTGATAAATACAGCTGGTGTGAGAGGAGAAGGTGACTCTGAACCTGCAGTTCCCAGTGCTCCCCACCTGAACAGCTGAAACAGATCTACTGAAGTCAAAGGTCTGACTGAGGTCCGGTACACGGATAAATACAGCAGGTGTGAGAGGAGAAGGTGACTCTGAACCTGCAGTTCCCAGTGCTCCCCACCTGAACAGCTGAAACAGATCTACTGAAGTCAAAGGTCTGACTGAGGTCCGGTACACGGATAAATACAGCAGGTGTGAGAGGAGAAGGTGACTCTGAACCTGCAGTGCCGAGTGCTCCCCAAATGAACAGCTGAAACAGATCTACTGAAGACAAAGGTCTGACTGAGGTCCGGTACACGGATAAATACAGCAGGTGTGAGAGGAGAAGGTGACTCTGAACCTGCAGTTCCCAGTGCTCCCCACCTGAACAGCTGAAACAGATCTACTGAAGTCAAAGGTCTGACTGAGGTCCGGTACACGGATAAATACAGCAGGTGTGAGAGGAGAAGGTGACTCTGAACCTGCAGTGCCGAGTGCTCCCCAAATGAACAGCTGAAACAGATCTACTGAAGACAAAGGTCTGACTGAGGTCCGCTACACGGATAAATACAGCAGGTGTGAGAGGAGAAGGTGACTCTGAACCTGCAGTTCCCAGTGCTCCCCACCTGAACAGCTGAAACAGATCTACTGAAGACAAAGGTCTGACTGAAGTCCTTTACACTGATAAATACAGCAGGTGTGAGAGGAGAAGGTGACTCTGAACCTGCAGTTCCCAGTGCTCCCCACCTGAACAGCTGAAACAGATCTACTGAAGACAAAGGTCTGACTGAGGTCCGGTACACGGATAAATACAGCAGGTGTGAGAGGAGAAGGTGACTCTGAACCTGCAGTTCCCAGGGCTCCCCACCTGAACAGCTGAAACAGATCTACTGAAGACAAAGGTCTGACTGAGGTCCGGTACACTGATAAATACAGCAGGTGTGAGAGGAGAAGGTGACTCTGAACCTGCAGTTCCCAGTGCTCCCCACCTGAACAGCTGAAACAGATCTACTGAAGACAAAGGTCTGAATGAGGTCCGGTACACTGATAAATACAGCTGGTGTGAGAGGAGAAGGTGACTCTGAACCTGCAGTTCCCAGTGCTCCCCACCTGAACAGCTGAAACAGATCTACTGAAGTCAAAGGTCTGACTGAGGTCCGGTACACGGATAAATACAGCAGGTGTGAGAGGAGAAGGTGACTCTGAACCTGCAGTTCCCAGTGCTCCCCACCTGAACAGCTGAAACAGATCTACTGAAGTCAAAGGTCTGACTGAGGTCCGGTACACGGATAAATACAGCAGGTGTGAGAGGAGAAGGTGACTCTGAACCTGCAGTGCCCAGTGCTCCCCACCTGAACAGCTGAAACAGATCTACTGAAGACAAAGGTCTGAATGAGGTCCGGTACACCGATAAATACAGCAGGTGTGAGAGGAGAAGGTGACTCTGAACCTGCGGTTCCCAGTGCTCCCCACCTGAACAGCTGAAACAGATCTACTGAAGTCAAAGGTCTGACTGAGGTCCGGTACACTGATAAATACAGCAGGTGTGAGAGGAGAAGGTGACTCTGAACCTGCAGTTCCCAGTGCTCCCCACCTGAACAGCTGAAACAGATCTACTGAAGACAAAGGTCTGAATGAGGTCCGGTACACTGATAAATACAGCAGGTGTGAGAGGAGAAGGTGACTCTGAACCTGCAGTTCCCAGTGCTCCCCACCTGAACAGCTGAAACAGATCTACTGAATTCAAAGGTCTGACTGAGGTCCGGTACACGGATAAATACAGCAGGTGTGAGAGGAGAAGGTGACTCTGAACCTGCAGTTCCCAGTGCTCCCCACCTGAACAGCTGAAACAGATCTACTGAAGACAAAGGTCTGACTGAGGTCCGGTACACTGATAAATACAGCAGGTGTGAGAGGAGAAGGTGACTCTGAACCTGCAGTTCCCAGGGCTCCCCAGCTGAACAGCTGAAACAGATCTACTGAAGACAAAGGTCCGACTGAGGTCCGGTACACTGATAAATACAGCAGGTGTGAGAGGAGAAGGTGACTCTGAACCTGCAGTTCCCAGTGCTCCCCACCTGAACAGCTGAAACAGATCTACTGAAGTCAAAGGTCTGACTGAGGTCCGGTACACGGATAAATACAGCAGGTGTGAGAGGAGAAGGTGACTCTGAACCTACAGTGCCCAGTGCTCCCCACCTGAACAGCTGAAACAGATCTACTGAAGTCAAAGGTCTGACTGAGGTCCGGTACACGGATAAATACAGCAGGTGTGAGAGGAGAAGGTGACTCTGAACCTGCAGTGCCCAGTGCTCCCCAGCTGAACATCTGAAACAGATCTACTGAAGACAAAGGTCTGAATGAGGTCCGGTACACCGATAAATACAGCAGGTGTGAGAGGAGAAGGTGACTCTGAACCTGCAGTTCCCAGGGCTCCCCACCTGAACAGCTGAAACAGATCTACTGAAGACAAAGGTCTGACTGAGGTCCGGTACACTGATAAATACAGCAGGTGTGAGAGGAGAAGGTGACTCTGAACCTGCAGTGCCCAGTGCTCCCCACCTGAACAGCTGAAACAGATCTACTGAAGACAAAGGTCTGAATGAGGTCCGGTACACGGATAAATACAGCAGGTGTGAGAGGAGAATGTGACTCTGAACCAGCGGTTCCCAGTGCTCCCCACCTGAACAGCTGAAACAGATCTACTGAAGACAAAGGTCTGACTGAGGTCCGGTACACGGATAAATACAGCAGGTGTGAGAGGAGAAGGTGACTCTGAACCTGCAGTTCCCAGTGCTCCCCACCTGAACAGCTGAAACAGATCTACTGAAGTCAAAGTTCTGACTGAGGTCCGGTACACGGATAAATACAGCAGGTGTGAGAGGAGAAGGTGACTCTGAACCTGCGGTTCCCAGTGCTCCCCACCTGAACAGCTGAAACAGATCTACTGAAGACAAAGGTCTGACTGTGGTCCGGTACACTGATAAATACAGCAGGTGTGAGAGGAGAAGGTGACTCTGAAGCTGCAGTTCCCAGTGCTCCCCACCTGAACAGCTGAAACAGATCTACTGAAGACAAAGGTCTGAATGAGGTCCGGTACACAGATAAATACAGCAGGTGTGAGAGGAGAAGGTGACTCTGAACCTGCAGTTCCCAGGGCTCCCCACCTGAACAGCTGAAACAGATCTACTGAAGACAAAGGTCTGACTGAGGTCCGGTACACGGATAAATACAGCAGGTGTGAGAGGAGAAGGTGACTCTGAACCTGCGGTTCCCAGTGCTCCCCACCTGAACAGCTGAAACAGATCTACTGAAGACAAAGGTCTGACTGAGGTCCGGTACACTGATAAACACAGCAGGTGTGAAAGGAGAAGGTGACTCTGAACCTGCAGTTCCCAGTGCTCCCCACCTGAACAGCTGAAACAGATCTACTGAAGACAAATGTCTGACTGAGGTCCGGTACACTGATAAATACAGCAGGTGTGAGAGGAGAAGGTGACTCTGAACCTGCAGTTCCCAGTGCTCCCGACCTGAACAGCTGAAACAGATCTACTGAAGTCAAAGGTCTGACTGAGGTCCGGTACACGGATAAATACAGCAGGTGTGAGAGGAGAAGGTGACTCTGAACATGCAGTTCCCAGTGCTCTCCACCTGAACAGCTGAAACAGATCTACTGAAGACAAAGGTCTGACTGAGGTCCGGTACACGGATAAATACAGCAGGTGTGAGAGGAGAAGGTGACTCTGAATCTGCAGTTCCCAGTGCTCCCCACCTGAACAGCTGAAACAGATCTACTGAAAACAAAGGTCTGACTGAGGTCC
Source organism: Hemitrygon akajei (assembly GCF_048418815.1). Taxonomy (NCBI): domain Eukaryota; kingdom Metazoa; phylum Chordata; class Chondrichthyes; order Myliobatiformes; family Dasyatidae; genus Hemitrygon; species Hemitrygon akajei. The sequence continues at coordinate 6,814,665 of NW_027331929.1, forward strand.
GGTACACTGATAAATACAGCAGGTGTGAGAGGAGAAGGTGACTCTGAACCTGCAGTTCCCAGTGTTCCCCACCTGAACAGCTGAAACAGATCTACTGAAGACAAAGGTCTGAATGAGGTCCGGTACACGGATAAATACAGCAGGTGTGAGAGGAGAAGGTGACTCTGAACCTGCGGTTCCCAGTGCTCCCCACCTGAACAGCTGAACAGATCTACTGAAGACAAAGGTCTGACTGAGGTCCGGTACACGGATAAATACAGCAGGTGTGAGAGGAGAAGGTGACTCTGAACCTGCGGTTCCCTGTGTTCCCCACGTGAACAGCTGAAACAGATCTACTGAAGACAAAGGTCTGACTGACGTCCGGTACACGGATAAATACAGCAGGTGTGAGAGGAGAAGGTGACTCTGAACCTGCGGTTCCCAGTGCTCCCCACCTGAGCAGCTGAAACAGATCTACTGAAGACAATGGTCTGACTGAGGTCCGGTACACTGATAAATACAGCAGGTGTGAGAGGAGAAGGTGACTCTGAACCTGCAGTTCCCAGTGCTCCCCACCTGAACAGCTGAAACAGATCTACTGAAGACAAAGGTCTGACTGAGGTCCGGTACACGGATAAATACAGCAGGTGTGAGAGGAGAAGGTGACTCTGAACCTGCAGTTCCCAGTGTTCCCCACCTGAACAGCCGAAACAGATCTACTGAAGACAAAGGTCTGACTGAGGTCCGGTACACTGATAAATACAGCAGGTGTGAGAGGAGAAGGTGACTCTGAACCTGCAGTTCCCAGTGCTCCCCACCTGAACAGCTGAAACAGATCTACTGAAGACAAAGGTCTGACTGAGGTCCGGTACACGGACAAATACAGCAGGTGTGAGAGGAGAAGGTGACTCTGAACCTGCAGTTCCCAGTGCTCCCCACCTGAACAGCTGAAACAGATCTACTGAAGACAAAGGTCTGACTGAGGTCCGGTACACGGATAAATACAGCAGGTGTGAGAGGAGAAGGTGACTCTGAACCTGCAGTTCACAGTGCTCCCCACCTGAACAGCTGAAACAGATCTACTGAAGTCAAAGGTCTGACTGAGGTCCGGTACACGGATAAATACAGCAGGTGTGAGAGGAGAAGGTGACTCTGAACCAGCGGTTCCCAGTGCTCCCCACCTGAACAGCTGAAACAGATATACTGAAGTCAAAGGTCTGACTGAGGTCCGGTACACGGATAAATACAGCAGGTGTGAGAGGAGAAGGTGACTCTGAACCAGCGGTTCCCATGGCTCCCCACCTGAACAGCTGAAACAGATCTACTGAAGACAAAGGTCTGACTGAGGTCCGGTACACGGATAAATACAGCAGGTGCGAGAGGAGAAGGTGACTCTGAACCTGCGGTTCCCGGTGCTCCCCACCTGAACAGCTGAAACAGATCTACTGAAGTCAAAGGTCTGACTGAGGTCCGGTACACGGATAAATACAGCAGGTGTGAGAGGAGAAGGTGACTCTGAACCTGCGGTTCCCAGTGCTCCCCACCTGAACAGCTGAAACAGATCTACTGAAGACAAAGGTCTGACTGAGGTCCGGTACACTGATAAATACAGCAGGTGTGAGAGGAGAAGGTGACTCTGAACCTGCAGTTCCCATTGCTCCCCACCTGAACAGCTGAAACAGATCTACTGAAGTCAAAGGTCTGACTGAGGTCCGGTACACGGATAAATACAGCAGGTGTGAGAGGAGAAGGTGACTCTGAACCTGCAGTTCCCAGTGCTCCCCACCTGAACAGCTGAAACAGATCTACTGAAGACAAAGGTCTGACTGAGGTCCGGTACACAGATAAATACAGCAGGTGTGAGAGGAGAAGGTGACTCTGAACCTGCAGTTCCCAGTGCTCCCCACCTGAACAGCTGAAACAGATCTACTGAAGACAAAGTTCTGACTGAGGTCCGGTACACTGATAAATACAGCAGGTGTGAGAGGAGAAGGTGACTCTGAACCTGCAGTTCCCAGTGCTCCCCACCTGAACAGCTGAAACAGATCTACTGAAGTCAAAGGTCTGACTGAGGTCCGGTACACGGATAAATACAGCAGGTGTGAGAGGAGAAGGTGACTCTGAACCTGCGGTTCCCAGTGCTCCCCACCTGAACAGCTGAAACAGATCTACTGAAGACAAAGGTATGACTGAGTTCCGGTACACTGATAAAAACAGCAGGTGTGAGAGGAGAAGGTGACTCTGAACCTGCAGTTCCCAGTGCTCCCCACCTAAACAGCTGAAACAGATCTACTGAGGATAAGTCAGAGATCAAAGTCTCCATTGCCATGTAGAACTCCTAGAACGTGCAGGAGATTAATATCGATCACTATCCCCTCTGATACCAGCAGTTCGGTGACTATACAGTAAATACACTCACCTCATTTTCTTCTCTACTGAAATGTCCCTCCTTTGTCAGCATCCAACCGAGTCTTTCAACTTTTTCTTCAATTGCATGTTTGAGTCTGTCCCTGTAGAACTTGGTCAGTTGGTACAGTCGATACTCGCCCCCCTCTGCCAGGAGGTCGGAGATTGTAAATTCTGTCTCTGCGAATATAAAATGAGAATGTAGTCACAAACTCAAATATCACTTATCTCCATTGCTTCACCCAACTCAACAAACCAGTCATGTCTTGAACCTCAGTGTTTACCTGCTTTCTACTGGAAACACGTATTTTGCCGTAATCTCCAACACTGGCCTTAAAAAACCGACCCATCAATGCGCTGTGCTAGACGTTCCCAGAAGAAACCCATTCACCAGCAACCTGTCTCTCAAATCGTCCCATCCACTCACCGATTTCAGTTTAAAATGGACAATAGATGTTGGGACTGTCGCTTCCCAGAGATACTCTCTCTATCCTGGCGAATGCATTTCCCATAAATCATATCCTGGAAATACTCTCTTACCGAGCTGACAGGTAGTCGCCTCACTTGTGCCGGTTCCAGGGTCCTGCTCAGTGTCTCTGACGTCACTGTCTCTGGGCTGACAGGCAATCACCTCACTTGTGCCGGTTCCAGGGTCCTGCTCAGTGTCTCTGACGTCACTGTCTCTGGGCTGACAGGAAGTCGCCTCACTTGTGCCGGTTCCAGGGTCCTGCTCAGTGTCTCTGACGTCACTGTCTCTGGGCTGACAGGCTGTCGCCTCACTTGTGCCGGTTCCAGGGTCCTGCTCAGGGTCTCTGACGTCACTGTCTCTGGGCTGACAGGCAGTCGCCTCACTTGTGCCGGTTCCAGGGTCCTGCTCAGTGTCTCTGACGTCACTGTCTCTGGGATGACAGGCAGTCGCCTCACCTGTGCTGGGTCCAGGGTCCTGCTCAGTGTCTCTGACGTCACTGTCTCTGGGCTGACAGGCAGTCGCCTCACTTGTGCCGGTTCCAGGGTCCTGCTCAGTGTCTCTGACGTCACTGTCTCTGGGATGACAGGCAGTCGCCTCACCTGTGCTGGGTCCAGGGTCCTGCTCAGTGTCTCTGACGTCACTGTCTCTGAGCTGACAGGCAGTCGCCTCACTTGTGCCATTTCCAGGGACCTGCTCAGTGTCTCTGACGTCACTGTCTCTGGGCTGAATTTGCTCCTCCTCCTCTGCAGCCGGACCGCATTCCATTGGGACATTGCTCTCAATCTGACCGTGCTTTGGAACCTTGCTTCCCGTGTCCCGATCACATTCCCTCGATGAGCTGCCGGGTAAAAGCCTCTTGAGGACTTTCTGTACCCGATTTAATTTCCCACCTGCTGTAAATGATGAATTGCAGGTTTAGAGTGATTTGTGCTCGAACAAGGATTCACAATGGGTGTCTGCAATGGAGCCAGGAAACGGGCTGACCGGATTTGGAGTGGGACTGTGCTGGTGAATGTGAACCACACATCCTGCTAGGTGACCATTACGGTAAGCCAGTGAGTGGACACATCCACTCCCAGAAAAAGAACTGGATAGACACAGTAATACTGATCACCGACTACGCATTAGCTGAACACACCAAGAATCAGCGGTTATTAATGCAAAGGCATTAGGTGATACCGGGAATTATCACTGGGATTATTTCCCACAAACTTAAATCTCCCTGGATCACAAACTGTCCAGTCACCTGTGTCACTCACAGACAAGCCACTGGATTACTCGTGGTCCGATCCTCGAGATCAAACGTTCTCCGGTTGCTATGTCACACACTTTCTTGTCCCCTGGGTCAAAGACTGACCACTGCCTTGAGATGGACAACGTTCAGTCCCCTGGGTTACAGACTGAACATAACCTTGAAGCCCATGATGCCTGGTCCCCTGGGTCCCATCCCGTCTCCTGGATAATAATTGTCATGTAGCAACTATACAAGTCATTGGCAAAGGGAGAGTCTTGCGTGCAGTTCCAGTAGCTAAACAAAGTCTCGCTGAGAGAGCTTTGCATTTGCTAAGGATGCAGTTGCTAACAATCTACAGGATGGATGGGATTCAGCTGGAAAGTGTCGGGGAGATTCACAATTACGTTACCGGATGGGGTTGTTTGTTATCCGGTTCGGCTGGGACAGTTTGCCCCGGAACACGGGAGCTTGAAGGGTAAACTTGCACACGTAAAACAGAATCAGAATCAGGTTTATTATCACCGGCAGTGACGTGAAATTTGTTAACTTAACAGCAGCAGTTCAATGCAATAGGTAATCTAGCAGAGAAAAAATAATAATGAATAAAATTTTTTAAAAAGTAAACAAGGAAACCAATTACGGAAATTGAATAGATTTTTTTTAAATGTGCAAAAACAGAAAGACTGTGTATTTTGAACAAAGTTAGGTAGTGTCCAAAGATTCAATGTCCATTTAGGAATGGGATGGCAGAGAGGACGAATCTGTTTCTGAATCGCTGAGTGTGTGCATTCAGGCTTCTGTACCTCCTCCCTGATGGTAACAGTGAGAAAAGGGCATGCCCTGGGTGCTGGACGTCCTTAATAATGGATGCTGCCTTTCTGAGACACCGCTCCCTGAATATTTACAACTTCCGGCAGCTTCTCTCGGTCCTGTGCAGTTGACCCTCCATACCAGACAGTGACAGACCAATGCAGACCACAAATGAAGTGTCTCCTGATGCTCAGCCATTTCCAAGGCTGGCAATGTTCTCGGCTCGGCTACAGAAAACAGAGTTCGGAAAACTCCCCTCATCTACTTTGCGCAGCGAGGGGGGAGTTGAGAGCTGCCCTGACAAAACCTGAAATGTTGTATTATAGCACAATCTCTGAAATCCCAGAAATGCTCTTGTCACCTGTCTCTGAATTTTATAAATGAAAGTTGAAGATGTCTTTCACCTCTAAACAGGCCCTGATGTGCAACAAACCCTGAACCTAGATAATGTTGTAGGGGTGGAACTGGACTCTCTGACGGTGGTGTCTGAAAAGAGGATGCTGTCCAAGTTGCATGTCATCTTGGAAAATGCTCCCCTCCACTCCATAATGTACTGGTTAGGCACATGAGTACATTCAGCCAGAGACTCATTCCACCGAGATGCAACACTGAGCGTCATAGGAAGTCATTCCTGCCTGTGGCCATCAAATTTACAACTCCTCCCTCTGAGTGTCAGACACCCTGAGCCAATAGGCTGGACCTGGACTCATTCCCACTTGGCATGATTAAATTATTATTATTTATGGTTTTATATTGCTATACTTCTACACTATCCGTGGTTGGTGCGGCTGTAACGAAATCCAATTTCCCTCGGGATCAATAAAGTATGTCCGTCTGTCTGTAGACTTTTACGTAACAAACAGCACCGCTGTCACATTCCTGTTTGTGTTTCACTCTCACGCTGCTGATTCAGGGTCTCCGGCTCCTTTCACTCAGGTGAAGCTTTGCCTGGTGAGTGGAGTCATTCGACCATTACTGGTGTCAGGTCCCTGCGCTGGAACTGTTGGACCGATCGATTACACAAAGTCACTTTACCAGTGGGATCAATGACACTGCTTGATGAAACTTTTTCTCTGCCCTGTTAGCGCCTGTGTAAGCTTCTTTTTCTGAACTATTGTGCACCAACAGGGTAGAAGTTTAGTTATAAAGGTCCAGGTGAACATACCTGTAGCCATTCTGATTCTGGCTGACGGTTGTTGATTGTCGTCGTCTTGTTTACACTCTGATCCCGGTGCAGGACAGCTCCACTTGCTGGTGATGCCCTGAATTAAACACAACAAGCAGACAGTGAGTCAGAGAGAGTTGGATTACTTTGCAAATGTGACAGTACAGCCATTCTCTGTATCAGAGCCGCAGTTCGCATCAACTTCCAAACCATGTCTGTATGTCTGTCCAGTGATATCTGGAGCATCCTTCCGATAGAGGCACAGAGCAACAGATCACAGATACTGACCCTTCAGCCCATCGAGACAATGCTGACCACAGTGTACACTGAGATGGTCCTAATTTTCAGGCCTTTAGTACAGGGTCAAACAGGAACATAACTTCATTGTAAAACCTAATTCTGCTTAATCACAGATTCGCAGGTTATGACAATTTATTAGTAGAAAAGCAACTGATGACGACAGGGTAGGTAAATATAAATTATTGGTTGGCATTTGCTAGTTAGGACTGAGTGAAATGTGGTGCTGGGACATTTGGCTTCAAGGGGGTTTGCTCTCAGCAGAGGCTCGCACGACGATATACTCGAGGGTAAGTATATCATTGCAGCTTGCAATAGACAGAGGAGTCAATGACATGTTGCTGTAGTTCATGGTGATTCCACATTTCTGCAATCACTGCAGCAGGAAACAAAAGTGGCATCTCCTGACTGGAGGAAATTCTCCACGCATTTTGAGATAATTGTGACGTAACACAGCCGAAGCAAGGAAAGGTCAGAGGTGATGTTGGAAATGGACAAGCAATGTGAGGGAATGTGCGTGGCTTCGCAGAGCTGATGCTGACATCTGCAATGATTGCGACTGAGTCTGATAGAGGCATAAATGGTATTTCTAGGCTTATTCAGTCTGACTCCAGCTATTTTCTACCTTCCTTGGTACAGAAATGTAATGTCTAAAGAACTAGCGTTTGAGTGAATGAGACTCACCAAACTTTCTCCTGAATGAGTCAATGGAAACTCTGATTCAGACTGAGGGTAAGTTGTTCTACTCAGAGAGGTGTGGATCCCCGGATTGCCCTGTCTGTTATGGAGGTGGAAGCAAATACAATGGGGGCTTTAAGTGAAGTTTAGATAAGCACATGGGTGTGAGGAAGATTGAGAGGTTATGGACATTGTGTAGGAGGGAGTCATTAGTATATTTCGGGGGGTGTTGATTTACTTTTCCGCTGGTTTGGCACACCATTGTGGCGGGAAGGCCTGTTCCTGCGATGTACTGTTCCATGTTCTGTTCTATCTTCAGCACCAGGAGTTTCTATTTGACTCCCACTGGCAGATGGACAGGTGACAGTCAGGGGGAATTTCCAAATGCAAATTGATTTCTGAAACTCCGCTCTATTTCTACCGGTGCAAACACAAAACAGCGTATTTAACCCCAGCCTCTCCCTGTGAGGGATGGAATGGGGACTCGTCCTCTGCTTTGCTTCCAAAGGAACTTCACAACCAAACACCTGAGCACAGAACAGAAATACTCGCTCAACATCTCATAAACCCGGACAGCTTGATCCCCTGACTCATTTTATCTGGATCAAATCAGGTGTGGTATCCCAGGTCCAACCTCAGAGGGTCACAGCCCACACCGAGAGACTCACATCTTTCCCACACCTCACACTGGGTGTTCCCACAGCCCACAATGAGAGATTCATTGGGGGTCCTGGTGCAGGAAACACAAAAAGTTAGTATGCAAGTGCAGCAGGTGGTCAAGAAGGCCAATGGAATGCTGGTTTTTATTGCTAGGGGGATGGAGTATAAGAACAGGGAGGTCTTACTGCAGTTGTACCGGGTATTGGTGAGACCACACCTGGAGTACTGCGTGCAGTTCTGGTGTCCATATTTAAGAAAGGACATACTGGCTCTCGAGGCAGTGCAGAGAAGGTTCACTAGGTTAATTCCGGGGATGGGTGGGTTGATGTATGATGAGAGGTTGAGTAGATTGGGACTCTACTCGTTGGAGTTCCGAAGAATGAGAGGCGATCTTATTGAAACATATAAGATTGTGAAGGGGCTTGATCGGGTGGATGCGGGGAGAATGTTCCCAATGATGGGTGAAACTAGGACTAGGGGGCATAATCTTAAAATAAGGGGATGCCATTCCAGGACTGAGATGCGGAGAAATTTCTTCACTCAGAGGGTAGTGGGGCTGTGGAATTTACTGCCCCAGAGAGCTGTGGAAGCTACTACACTCAATAAATTCAAAACGGAGATAGACATTTTCCTGGATAAAAATGGCATTAGGGGATACGGTGAGCGAGCAGGTAAGAGGACAGGAGGCTAGGTTTAGATCAGCCATGTGATCTCCTGGACCAGTTTTCGATAGCTTGGATGGGTCGGAGAGGAATTTTCCAGATTTTTTCTCCTCAATTGGCAACTCGGTTTTTTCCCCCGGGTGATCACATGGGTTTGGGCGGGATGAATAATAAAATAAAATGGGCGGCATGGTGCCCTGTTGGTTGGCACTGTTGCCTTGTGGGATTCGGTGAAAACTAGAGTTAAGATTGGATCAGCCATGATTTTGTTGAATGGCGGAGCAGGCTTGAGGGGCCGATTGGCCTACTCCTGCTCCTATCTCTTATGTTCTTATGTTCTATACCAGGTCAATTAGCAGCCCCTTTTCTCGTCGTGTAACAGGAACAAAATGTTTTAAATATAAAATTGAAAATATAGCACTCAGTACAGGAGATTTTTTTTTTCTGTTCTTTTGACGTAGAAACGATTCACTGACTGCAAGGTGTTTGACACCCAGAACAGAATTGCATAAATACTATCCCTGCAATTTTCTTCATTCCATCGATAAACATGTTCAACACTCTCTGCAGCTCTGGTGAGCTGTTGCCCTGGCGACGGAGGAAGTGGCTCGCAAAGATAACCGAGCGGGAAAACAACAAACTCAGTGTGACATGTTCTCAGTTTCATTGTGACGAAGATGAACTGAACATTCAGCCATTTTGTAATGGTGACACTAAAATTCCGGTGGTTGTCTTTACCCTGTCGAGGTGCATTCGGTAAATCTCATGGTGGTTCCAGCTCTACAGAACTCTCAGCAGCGCAGATGCTGGCCCAACATAAAAACAAATTGTTGGATACGACCCTTCCGCAACAAATGTCGATGTTGTGCAGAAGTTTCAATTGAGATTCACAGAGACCTTAAAGCACAGACACAGGACTGTTAGCCCATCCAGTCCGTGCCGTGTTCGGTGTGGTCCCATCCCCCCGCACCCAGACCGCAGTCCTCTATACCTCTCTCATCTAGATACCCACCCAAACATCGCTCAAATACCACAATCGAACCTTCATCTCTCACTTCTGCTGGGAGCTGGTTCCCCATTCGCACCACCCAGTGAGTGAAGTAGTTCCCCCTCAGATTCCCCTTCAATGTGTCAGTTTTTGCCCCAAATCCATGATCTTACCCAGCCTGAGGGGAAAATGTCTCCCTGCATTCACCCAGCTTATAGCATCATAGATTTCTGTATCTCTAGCAGGGGTTCCCAACTTGGGGTCCATAGACCCTTCCTTTAATTGTAGGGCAAAATGGCTTAGAAAAGTTGGAACCCTGCTAGGGTACCCCGTCATTCACTTGTATTCCAGGTAACAAAGTTTAACCTGTTCAAACTATCACTATAATTAATTCCTGAAATACCAGCAATGTCCGTGTAATTTTCACTGCACTCTTTCACGCTTATCGGTAACTTTCCTCCAAGTAGCTGACCAGAACTGCAGACAATTCTGCCTATTGTAGAATCACGGTGCCCTTTACAACTTTAGCATTAATATCCCAACCCCTCTTCGTAATAGCCTGCGTTGTGAAGGTCAATCTGCCCAAAACTCTCTTTATGACTCTGGTGCTACCTTAAAGGAATTGTGGATCTGTAACACCCACACCAGGACAATCAGGCTCAAAACAGTTATTTTCCCCAAGTAGTAAGCCTGATCAACACCTCTACTCACTAACCCACGCTCCACACCCCACACACTACCAGTTTAACATTTCCTGACCGTTCCAGACACTCCTGTGCCTAACGTCACTTTATGGACAGACAATCAATGTCAGTCTCCATATGTCCAGACACTTCTGTGCCTAACGTCACTTTATGGACAGACAATCAATGTCACTTTCCGTATGTCCAGACATTCCTGTACCCACCGTCAACTTATGAACATAGAATCAATGTCACAGACCAGACAATTGTGCAATATTGCAAAGGAAGTATTGCTGAATCAAAAATGCAATCAAGTAGAAGGCTATATTAACAACAGCAAAGATATGCACAAAAAAAAAGGAAATTGCTGGAGTTAAGGAAACCTCCTCTGCAGGATGCATAACAGATCAATAAAGTATGTGACAGCTGGATTCAGTATATAGAGCAGCTTTTTCTGAAGATAATAGAGGGGAACCCCCAGATATTAAACACCCTAATTCTGGCCCACCGATTGCCAAAGAAGAAATAACTAAAGCAATGAAAAGCATGAATCATGGTAAGGCCACTGGACCTGATGAAATATCAATGGAACTGATACACGCCCAAGAAGATCTGGGCATAGACATTCTTTCTGAAGTGTTTAATGGCGGATATGAGTCTGGTGTATTCACTGACGATCTCTTGAAATCAGTGTTTATAACTCTGCCTAAAATTCCTGGAACTTTTGACTGAAAATTATAGAATAATCAGTCTTGTGAATCACATAATAAGAATTTTGTTGAGAATTGTTCTGAGTCGAATCAAAAACAAGTTAAGGCCAGAAATTTCTAAACTGCAATAAGGGTCTATTTAGGATAGAGGAGCTAGGAACGCAATTGTCATGCTACGAATACTTTCAGAAAGGGCAATTGAATATCAAAATGATGTATTTTTATGATTTATTGAGTTCACTAAAGCATTCGACGAAGTCAACATGAAAAATTATTTCAAATTCTCAGTAAACTAAATATTGACGGAACGGACCAATAATCTCTTCAAAATGTATTTTGGAATCAAACGGTGGAGGTAAGAATTGATGATTTAATAAGCATTTGGACTAAAATTCAAACAGGAGTTAGGCAGAGATGCGTTGCCTCACTGAAATTATATAACATCTAAACTGAAATGATTTTCAAAGAAATAGAAGACCTAAATGGGATGGAAATTGGAGGTGTTAACATCAACAATATGAGATATACAGATGATACCACCCGAACAGCAAGTGCTGCAGAAGGCCTACAAATCCTCCGAGATAAAGTAGTACAAACAAGTGCAGATTTTGGTCTGACCATCAATTGTAAAAAAAAATCCAAATATATCGTCACATCAGAAGAGCAGAATTCTCCCAAGTGCAAATTGTCCATCAGTAACAAAAGAGATTGAACAAAAGACCGGCTGTAATTACCATGGTAGCTTTATATCACAAGATGCTAGAAGTAAAGTAGAAATAAAAAGAAGAATTGCCATTGCCAAAAACAACTTCCAAAAAATAAAATCTATTTTTCCCAACAGACACATTTCAATGACAACAAAGCTTAGGCTACTAAAATGCTACATCTGGTCAATCTTGCCGTATGCTTCCGAAACATGGACGATAACATCAGAACTCCAAAGAAACTTACAAGCAGCAGAAATGTGGTTTCTCACAAGAATTCTGAAAATATCATCTAGAGATGGGGTAATTAATGAGACAGTACACCAGCATGCCCAGACAAAAAGATCTTTAATGAGAATATTACATGAGAGGAAACTTCAATTCCTGGGCCATGTCATTAGAAAGGGAGAAATAGAATGTCTTACATTGCAAGGCAGTATGCCTGGGAAACGTGACAGAGGAAGGCAAAGAGGAAAATATATGGACGCTGTGAAAGAATGAACAGATCTAAGTGTGCGAGGTATCATCGACGCTGTGAGGGATCATTGGATGTGGAGAGTCATGATCGGCCAGGCATGTAAGGCGCAAGTCACATGCAGAAGAAGAATCAATGTCAGTCTCAGATGTCCAGACACTCCTGTGCTTAACCTCACTTTATGGACAGACAATCAATGTCAGTCTCATATGTCCAGACACTCCTGTGCTTAACCTCACTTTATGGACAGACAATAAAAGTCAGTCTCATATGTCCAGACACTCCTGTGCTTAACCTCACTTTATGGACAGACAATCAATGTCAGTCTCATATGTCCAGACACTCCTGTGCTTAACCTCACTTTATGGACAGACAATCAATGTCAGTCTCATATGTCCAGACACTCCTGTGCTTAACCTCACTTTATGGACAGACAATAAAAGTCAGTCTCATATGTCCAGACACTCCTGTGATTAACCTCACTTTATGGACAGACAATCTATGTCAGTCTCATATGTCCAGACACTCCTGTGCTTAACCTCACTTTATGGACAGACAATCAATGTCAGTCTCATATGTCCAGACACTCCTGTGCTTAACCTCACTTTATGGACAGACAATCAATGTCCGTCTCATATGTCGAGACACTCCTGTGCTTAACCTCACTGTATGGACAGACAATCAATATTTTTAAACGATCATACTTTATGTATCGTGCTTTGTCTATTATTGTGGTCTCCATCTTTTTTTTTCTGTCTTGCTTTGGATCCAGAGTAACAATTATTTAGTTCTCCTTCACACTTGTGTAATGGAGTGACATAAAACAATTTTGGATCTTGAACCCTGGGGAGAATGCCACGACCATCCACATTATCTAATCTCCCACTTGATTCCATCAGCTCCTACAATGTCACCCTCATTCTCCTCTGGAATAAAGGTCCAGCTCGGCCAAACGCTTCCTATGACTCGGCCCTCTAGTCCAGGCAACATCTTCAGTAATCTCTTCCGCACCCTCTCCAGCTTCAAATATATTTACTACAGTAGGGTGAACACAACTGTACATAATACTCTGTGTAGCCATGTTGATTCATACACAAGTCAATGGCATGAATAGTGAATTACAGAGGTCTCAACGCTGACACACACACCCCAGTCGTCACAGGCCTCCATTCGCTAAAACCATCTTTAATCATCTCCCTCTGCTTCTTGTTCTCGAACCCGGAGTGAATCCTCCTCGCCAGCTCCCCGTGAATCCCTCGTGACCGAACCTCCCCGATCAGCTGCCACGCGGGATTTTGTTACAGACTTTACCAAAGTTCAGATAAACAACATCACTGCACAACTTCACCCAACTCCCTAGTGAACTCTTAAATAATCTCCAAAATAGTTGACAGATATGATGTCCTCTTGGGCAGTGTAGAGGGTGATTTCCCCATGACTAATGCCCAACCGCCCGAGACTTCAGCTTCACTCCATACTGAGAAAATTCCGATCCCAGCTGTGGAATTACCAACCTGGACTGAAGCCCGCATACTGCCCGTTCCATATCCTCAGAGTCACCAGCCCAATATTCTCACCCATACACAGACGCTTTGGTGCCGGCGATTTGCCGTGGTGTTCCTGCCATGTCCGATTCACAGACTAAGGTGGAACTGGAACCTAATAACCCTCTGCCGGGGCCGGGGCTCAGTCTGGTTCCCCGGTCTGTGTAGAGGTTGCGGATACACTTCAGCCTGTCCCCAGCAGCAAAACCGAGCACATTTGATCACAATCTTCGTGCTGTGAGGGATCTTGCCCAGCACAGCTGGCTGCCCAAAATGTAAAATTACAAAGTAGAAAATGCTGGGAACTCAGTACATCAGACTACATCTCTGAAAGGTGAAATGGTGGAAGACCCAGTTCCAGAACTAAGACTGTCCGTGATCTGCTGAGCGTCTCCAGTATTTTTCTCCTCCTCACTTTAAATTTCCTGCAACTGTAGTATTTCCTCCCTCTTCATTTTAATGCACAGATAGTAACTGATTGCCACCCCACCCCAACCAATGTGTCAGTTGTCAGTTCATTCTGACCCTGGTGTAACTCAGCCCATACGGTCAATGCTCACAGCATCCTTTCCCCCCACTGTCACTCTGTGCATTTGCCCCTGAGGCCGCAGTCTCTGCGCTGAGAGGCCGTGACCACAGAACCAGTGAAACACTCGCTGCAGCTCTGACGGGCTGTTACCATGGAAACAGAGGAAGTGGCTCACTGAAAAAAACCGAAAAAGGAAATAACAAACTCACCATGTGATACAAGTGTCGTTTTGACAAAGATGAACACTGCAGCCATTTTGTAACGGTGATACTAAAATTGAAATGGCCGCTTTTACCCCGCCGTGTGCGGTGTTCAAATAAACCTCTGTCTGAACGGGGGAAACATGCTTCTACTCATACACGTGGAGCAGTGTCCCGAGGGTGAGATCACTCTGTTTAACCCTCGCTGTCTGCAAGCACACAGCGGGCCGAACGCCCGCTTCCGGTGAGATGTAAGCATGTAAAACAATTACCGACCCCAGGCGTCGATCCAGGTGAAGTCTGGATCCGCTACCGGGCCGGGTGATGGAGGTAAAGTTCCCCAGGTACATTTTAATGCGTGTGTTTAATCTCGGCATCACCACCTCATCCCGCTCCTGGGACCAGAACACCAGGGGCTGAGCGGCGGCTCATCTCAGGCGGTCCGGCGTGAAGGTCCCATAACCCGGTCCGACCACGACAGGTTGGATCCAGGAAGCGGGACGAGGCCGCCAGTTCGAGGAAGTTAACGGGACTCCCTGCCCGACATCAGGTCCCCTCAACCACACCCCTCACCCGAATCGGCTTCAGTACTCACCGATGGGAAATTGTTGGTCGCGTTCACCCCTAATGACCGGCCTGAATGCTCACCGATGAGAACTTGATTAATTTGTCCCGCAAAGAGCGATCGGTACACCACTCCCCGCCGACGACCCGCTTCGACAGAGGACGGAAAGAAAAGCACCGCCCATCCGGAGACTGTGAGAGCGGGGGCGGGGCCTCGGAAGCGAGAACCTCAGATGCTGCAGATCTGTGTTTGAAATGGGAGCCAGACGCTGGATCACGTGACGGGAGGAGGGACTCCCTCCTGAACTGGGGACTCTGCTCCTCGCCCCTCACACACTGACCGACCTACCTGCCGCATTTTAAACCTTATTTCATACTTACACCAGCTACATTTTTAATGTTCCCCTCTGTATCTTTCCCGTCCCCATTGCTCCGCCTCCCGGTTCCTGGAGCTTTGCGGGTTCGATTCCATCCCGGTCCGATACACAATGCCCACCCGAACAGGAATTGCGCAGGTTTCATTGAAATCACTTGTCTGTTTATAAACAGTAATTTCTATTCACCATCCTCCGGAGCCTCACTGAACAGGAACCCTGGAACATCAAGTGAGAAACAGCAGGAGGAGGCTATTCAGCTCCTCCAACCATCAAGATGGCGGCTGCTCTCCCATCTCAGCCCACATGTTTCTGCTCGATCCTCATTTCCTCGATCCCTTCGGTCTCCATACATCTGCCGGCCTTTGATTTATGTGAAGATGATCACTGAGACTTCATCGTCCTCCAGGAATCAGTCTGGCGAATCTCTAAAGCAAACACTGTCCAACTTCTTATAATCCTCCATGGAATTAAATTCTATTTCTGTAGCCCCGTATTGCACCCACAACTCACCTCCCACCCATGTCACTATTTCCACCTTGCCACCTCCCCTCAAACCTGGATCCACCTCTCTCTCCCCAGCTCTTGCCCCATCCCTACCCCTCACCGCTTTTCTCTGAATATTTCCTGTCCACTCTCAGTCCAGAGGGAGGGTCTCGGCCCGAAATGTTGACGGTCCATTTCCTTCCACAGCCGCTGCCCGACCCACTGTGTTCCTCCGGCAGTTTGTTCTTTGGTCTGTATAACCCGTGTTAGTATGGGGAGCGGGATTTTACACCAAATACTCTCAGATGCAGGGGTCAAAGGAACACGTACAACACGCTGGAGGAACTCAGCAGGTCGGGCAGCTTCCGTGGACACGAAAAGTCAACATTTCAGGCCGAGACCCTTCGGCAGGATTGAGAGGGAGGGGGCAGGGTCACTATAGTCTATGGTGGGAAAGCTGTTGGAAAAGATTCTTAGAGATAGGATCTATGGGCATTTAGAGAATCATGGTCTGATCAGGTATAGTCAGCATGGCTTTGTGAAGGGCAGATCGTGCCTAACAAGCCCGATAGTGAGCAGGCATATAGATGGGGGTAGTGCAGTGGATGTGATCTACATGGATTTTAATAAGGCATTTGACAAGGTTCCACACGGTAGGCTTATTCAGAAAGTCAGAAGCCATGGGATCCAGGGAAGTTTGGCCAGGTGGATTCAGAATTGGCTTGCCTGCAGAAGGCAGAGGGTCGCAGTGGAGGGAGTACATTCAGATTGGAGGGTTGTGACTAGTGTTGTCCCACAAGGATCTGTTCTGGGACCTCTACTTCTTGTGATTTTTTATTAACGACCTGGATGTGGGGGTAGAAGTGTGGGTTGGGAAGTTTTCAGACGACACAAAGGTTGGTGGTGTAGCAGATAGTATACAGGATTGTCAACGATTGGGCAGAGACATTGATAGGATGCAGAAGTGGGCTGAGAAGGGGCAGATGGAGTTCAACCCGGTAAAGTGTGAGGTGGTACACTTTGGAATGACAAATTCCAAGGCAAGGTAAATGGCAGGATACTTGGTAGTGTGGAGAAGCAGGGGGGTCAGGGGGTACTTGTCCACAGACCCCTGAAAGTTGCCTCACAGGTAGATAGGGTAGTTAAGAAAGCCTATGGGGTGTTAGCATTCATAAGTCGAGGGACAGAGTTTAATAGACGTGATGTAATGATGCAGCTCTATAAAACTCTGGTTAGGCCACACTTGGAGTACTGTGTCCAGTTCTGGTCACCTCACTATAGGAAGGATGTGAAAGCATTGGGAAGGGAACAGAGGAGATTTACCAGGATGCTGCTTGTTTTAGAGAGTATAGATTATGATCAGAGATTAAGGGATCTAGGGCTTTACTCTTTGGAGAGAAGGAGGATGAGAGGAGACATGATAGAGGTGTACAAGATATTAAGAGGAATTGACAGAGTGGACAGCCAGCGCCTCTTCCCCAGGGCACCACTGTTCAGTACAAGAGGACATGGCTTTAAGGTAAGGGGAGGGAAGTTCAAGGGGGATATTAGAGGAAGGTTTTTCACTCAGAGAGTGGTTGTTGCGTGGAATGCAATGCCAGTCATTGGTGGAGGCAGATACACTAGTCAAGTTTAAGAGTCTGTTAGACAGGTATATGGATGAATTTAATGTGGAAGGTTATATGGCAGGCAGGGTTTGAGGGTCGGAACAACATTGTGGGCCGAAGGGCCTGCAATGTGCTGTACGATTCTATGTTCTATAAAGAAGGGGGAAGGGTGGGAAGGCGAAGGCTTTGAGGTGCCAGGTGAAAAACCAGTAAGGGGAAAGATCAAAGGGTGGGGGAGGGGAAGCTGGGTGGGGTTAGGCAGGAAAGGTAGAGAAGGAGTGTAAGGGGAAAGCACTATGTGTAGTTCAAGAAGGCAGAATCATGAGAGAGATGATATTTGTGGCAAATATAATTATGTGATATGTATGTACAATATCTGAAGTATATCACATGGAAATGTTTGTTTGATGATGAACTTCAATAAAAAATAAATTACAAAAAAGTAAATTTACCGATGACACAAAGGTTGGGGGTGTTGTGGATAGTGTGGAGGGCTGTCGAGGTTACAGCGGGACATTGATAGGATGGAATACTGTGCTGAGAAGTGGCAGAGGGCGTTCAACCCAGATAATTGTGAGGTGGTTCATTTTGGTAGGTCGAATATCATGGCAGAATGTCGTATTATTGGCAAGACTCTTGGCAGTGTGGAGGATCAGAGGGATCTTGGGGTCCGAGTCCATAGGACACTGAATGCAGCTGCGCAGATTGACTCTATGGTTAAGAAGGTGTACGGTTCATTGGCCTTCATCAACCATGGGATGAGTTCAAGAGTCAAGTGGTAAAGTTACAGCTGTTTAGGATCCTGGTCAGACCCAACTTGGAGTACTGGACTCAGTCCTGGTCCCCTCAGTGCTGAAAGGTTGTAGAAACTATACAAAGTTTGCAGAAGAGATTTACAAGGATTTTTTCTGGATTGGGGAGCATGCCCTATGAGAATAGGTTGAGTGAACTTGGCCCTTTTCTCCTTCGACAGATGGAGGATGAGATGTGACCTGATAGAGGCGTATAGGATGATGAGAGGCATTGATCGTGTGGATAGTCAGCGGCTTTTTCTCAGGGCTGAAATGGCTAACGCGAGAGGACACAGTTTTAAGAGGCTTGGAAATAGGTACCGAGGCGATGTCTGGGTAAGGTTTTTGTACGCAGACAGTGGTGAGTGCGTGGAATGGCCTGCCGGCGACGGTGTGGAGACGGATAGAGTGGGGTGTTTTAGGAGAATTTTGGGCAAGTACATGGAACTTAGAGGAATAGAGGGCTGATGGGTAACCCTAGGAATTCTCGAAAGTAAGTTCATGTTTGGGACAGCACAGCACTCTTGGCCGAAGGGCCAGTGTATTATGTTATAGGTTCTCTATGTTTCTATGCTTCTATGTTCTCAGTTCATTCCATACCGCCAATGCTCACAGCATCCTTTCCTCCCACTATCATTCTGTTTCCTTTGCTCCTGAGGCCACTGTCTCTACCCTGAGAGGCGGTGAACACTGAGCGTTAAAAAAATGTGCAGCTCTTCTTGCAGTTCTGGTGGGCCGTTACCCTGGAAACGGAGGAAGTGGCCCACCACAAAATAACCTAAAAGGGAAATGACAAACTCGACATCGTATGCTGTGAGTTTCATTGTGACAAAGGTTGACACTGCAGCCATTTTGAAATGAAGAATCTAAAACTGTAAAGTCTGCTTTTAACGTGCTGTATTCAGTTAATTCTCTAGTAGCTCTGGCTAACAAAAATGATCAATAGTTGGCGATCAATAATATATAAACCTCTGCCGTAAATATACGCAGTGAGAAACTCAATCACCATCTGTTGCTGCAAACTCCACAGATTGAACACTGTTTTGCTGAAGAGGTTTCTCTCATCTCAGTTTTAAAGGGAAGCTTGATTATTTGGATGTTGTCCTCTCAAACCCCAGACTCTCGGTTTCGCTCCCGACGCGACTTCCTTGTCCATTCATCCCACCCCCCATCCCACCCCACCGACCTCCCTCCGGGCACTCATCCCTGCAAACGGAAGAAGTGCTACACCTGCCCCCACACTTCTTCCCTCACCACCATCCCAGGCCCCAGACAGTCCTTTCAGGTGAGGCACCACTTCACCTGCGAGTCAACTGGGGTGATATACTGTATCCGGTGCTCCCGATGCGGCCATTTATACATTGGGGAGACGCGCCGCAACTGGCGCTCAGTCATCCAGCAGTTGCGGGATCTTCCTGTGGCCACACACTTCAATTCCACAGACCACTCCCATTCCGACATGTCTGTCCATGGCCTCCTCTACCGTCAAGATGAGGCCACACGCAGGTCGATGGAGCAATACCTTATCTCCCGCCCAGGTAGCCTCCTACCTGCCGGCATGAACATTCAACTCACAGACCTCCGTTGATACCCCTGCCCCCCCTCTTACCCCCATCTCTATCTATTATTTTAGTCTTGTTCTCCTTCTTTCTTTTTCCGCCGTCACTATAATCTCCCCCCGGCCCTACCTTTCTTTCTCTTTTATTTCCCATAATTCTCCACCTTCCCCCCAGCCCATTTCCCTCCAGCCTATCACTTCCCAGTTCACTACGTGATCCCTCCCCCTACTTCTTATCCCCCCTCGACCATCCCATGATACTTCACTCCTGATTAAAAGTTTCGGCCCGAAACATCGTCACTACCTCCTCCCATAGATGCTGTCTGGCCTGCTGAGTTCTGCCAGCATTTTGTGTTTTTACTTGGAGCACTGTGTCCAGTTCTGGTCGCCTCACTATAGGAAGGATGTGGAAGCATTGGAAAGGGTACAGAGGAGATTTACCAGTTTGATGCCTGGTTTAGAGAGAATGCATTATGATCAGAGATTAAGGGAGCTTGGGCTTTACTCTTGGGAGTGGAGGAGGATGAGAGGAGACATGATAGAGGTGTACAAGATATTAAGAGGAATAGATAGAGTGGACACCCAGCACCTCTTCCTCAGGGCACCAGTGCTCAATACAAGAGGATATGGCTTTAAGGTAAGGGGAGGGAAATTCAAGGGGGATATTAGAGGAAGTTTTTTTTCACTCAGAGAGTGGTTGATGCGTGGAATGCTCTGCCTGGGTCAGTGGTGGAGGCAGATACACCAGTGAAGTTTAAGAGACTACTAGACAGGTATATGGAGGAGTTATATGGGAGGCAGGGTTTAAGAGTCGCACAACATTGTGGGCCGAAGGGCCTGAACTCTGCTGTACTGTTCTTTGTTCTATGTTCCAAATAATCTCTTCCCCAGATCCCTCTAAACCTCTTATTCCCAAATATATTCCCTTTGACCTATGACACGTCTGCTCCCGGACTGTGGCCGATACGGGCATCAGTGAGGCCTTTGATCAGGTTCCACATGGTCAGCTGCTGTGGGAAGTTACACCGCATGATACCCAGGGAGAGACGGCGAACTGGATGCACGGTTACCTTGATGCCAGGAAGCTTTTTGGATAGGTAAATAGAGCTTGGAAAATTAGAGGGCTATGGGTAACAATGGGTAATTTCTAAGTTAAGTACAGGTTCGGCACAGATTTGTGGTTAAAGACCTGTATTGTGCTGTAGCTTCTCTATGTTTTCCTTTTTCTTTCTTTCTTTTTCAATCATTTTATTAAGTTTCAAATAGGTAAACATAACAATAATGACAGTGATTCAAAGAGATCGGGATTACATTAATAACGGTCAACATGTACAAACACAGTTTCCAAATAACAGATGTAGTTTAGCCTCCCAATCTCTTAGTAACCAGCCGTGAAAAAGATATTTTATAAAGAGTGAAAAAAGAACCTCAATCTATGAAAAAACTAAACTAAAAAACAAACAAACAAAGATTGGGCTGCCATATCCCATCGGCTAAAATTATATTTTTTTAACTCCGTTCCTCTATACCTGAACAAAAAAATACTAAAAAAAGGATCCAGAAAGTATCAGTTTACATCATTAAAAAAAATATTGAATAAATTTCCGCCAAGTTTCTTCAAATTTAAACGAAGGATCCTTCTTACCGCTCCTATTTTTTTTTTAGTTTAACCATGCAATCGTTTGGGAAAACCAATGAAATGTTGTAGGAGGATTGGAATATTTCTATTTAAGTAAAATGGATCTACTAGCTATTAATGTAACAAATGCAATTGAACGGCAAGCTGATGAGGACAAATGAGTGGATTCTATCACTGGTTGTCCAAAAATTGCAGTAATAGGATGAGGTTGTAAAGCAACACGCAGAACTATTGAAATAATATCAAAAATATCTTCCCAATATTTTCCTATGAGAGGACAATTCCAGAAAATATGTGCCAGGGAGCTACTTAAGAATTACATCTATCACAGACAAGATTTATATGGAAGTTAAAACGAGCAAACTTATCCTTGGATATATGAGCCCAATGAACTACATTAAATTGTATCAAACAGTCTGGCACATCTTGAAGTATTAACTATTTGAATTGTCTCCCATTTCTTTGTAGATAAAGATATTTGAAATTCTCTTTCCCACTCAGTCTGTTTTGTCGGAAGTACCCAAGGGTATTTTCATAATTAAATCATGAATAAATGCTATTAAGCTCTTCTGATATGGATTTAAACTTACTTTTTATTTCTTCTGTAATTTCAATTTGTTGCGATATCCGAAAGCTTACTAAAGTGGCGTTCAGAAAGTTTCTAATCAGTAAATATCTGAAAAATGCTATCTAGGCAAATTATATTCATTAGTCAACTGTTCAAAAGACATAAAACATTCATCCATGAATAAACCACGAAAACATGTTATTCCCTTTGCTTTGCGTAAAAGAAAAAAGCTTGATCAATTCTAGATGGTTGAAAGAAAAAAAAAGATATAATAGAACTTGACAGGATAAATTTATTCAATCCAAAAATAAATACTAAATTGAAACCATATTCGTACTGTGTGTTTAATTATTGGATTTATCATTGGGTTATTCAATTTAGTAAGTGCAAATGGAAGCGGATGCCCTAAAATAGAAGCCAGTGAAAATCCATGGGCAGACACCCGCTCGAGGTTCATCAATTGTGAACATTGAGTTTCATCCAGCTCTTTTGTCCGAAACGTTAATTATCGAATATTAATTGCACAGTAATAAAGTCCAAGATTCGGCAAAGCCAATCCACCTTCCTTTTTTGATTTCTGTAAATACTATTTCTATTCTGCCATATACATGAAGAAATTTTAGAATTAGTAATATAAAAAAAGATTTAGGAATGAAAAATGATACCGCCTGAAACAGATACAGATATTTAGGTAAAATAATCATCTTAATAGCATTAATTCGACCAATCAAAGATAACGACAATGGGGATCATTTAGTAAACAGTTGTTTAACATGATTAATTAAGGGTTAAAAAAAAACTTTAAATAGGTCCTTATGCTTCTTAGCAATTTTACCACGACAATAAATAAAATAATCAGTAAACTACCCAAATGATGATTGTCTATAAATTGAAACTTTCATATTTAATGGCAAAGGACACTCTTATTAAGATTCAATATAACCAGAAATACTACTAAACTGAGCAAGTACCATTATTACTGCAGGAATGGATTCCTTTGGGTTAGAGGTATATATCAACAGGTCATCTGCATACAGTGAAACATTATGCGTCCCATTCCCAGGAATAATTCCAAATATATTGTGTGAATTACGAAGAACGATTTCCAAGGGCATCAGGGCAATATCAAATAGTAAAGGGCTTAAAGGTCAACCCGGTCTAGTACCTCGAAAAAGCCTAATAAAAGAGAGATCTCTGATTATTGGAAAATACAGCGGCCAAAGGTGTATGATACATCAGTTGAATCTAAGATATAAATTGTGGGCTAAAATTAAATTATTGAAGTATATAAAAAATATTCCCATTCAAGTCTGTCAAAAGACTTCTTGGCGTCAGGCGAAATAACACATTCTGGAGTATTAGATGAAGTTGCGTATACAATGTTCATTAACCTCCTAACATTAAAATGCGAATTACGATTTTTAACAAATCCTGACATACTCGGAGACAATTTCCGGCCATTTCTTCTCTAATCTAATTGCTAATATTTTGGTATGGATTTTAGAATCCACATTCAAAAAAGATATACGTCTGTATGATACACATTAAGTGGGATCTTTGTCTTTTTTACCAATTAGAGAAAAAAGATGCTTCCTAAAAGGTTTGTGGTAATATAACTACAAATAAAACATCTTCAAAAATTCTACATAACCAGGGAGAAAGTAAATCAGAAAAAGATTTTTAAAATTCAGATATATACCCAACCGGGTAAGGTGTTTTACCAGAGTTCATCGAAAAAATTGCTTTCTTTATTTAGTAATGGGCACATCTACTGCTAAACGTTCATCAGTTTAATTAATTAATTAAGAATAATTAATCTCATCATGGTCAACCGTCAAAATACCTCACGTATGCGAACTTTATTAATCAGACGTTTCGCCGAAGCAGCTTTCAATATTTGACCAATAAATTACTGGATTTATTACCATGTATATAAAATTGACTCTTAGTTTTAAGTAATCGGTTTTCAATCTGGGATGGTATTAACAAACTGTGTTGCATCTGAAGTTCAACTCTCTCTTCATAAATCTCCAGATTGGAAACAATGGAATATTTATCAATGTCCTTATTCTTATCAAACAATGTACATATTTCACTATTAATTCGTTTTTACAATTCTGCAGAGTATGAAATAATTTTTGCCACGGATATATAATATATATAGGTATCCCACAATAGCCCACCGGAAATTTCTTCCGTTGAGTTAGTTGAAAAGAAAAATTCAATCTGTTCTTTAATGAAATTAACAACATTTAAATCCTGTAGCAAAATAGAGTTGAATCGCCATTGTCTATTTCTAAAAGTTACATCAATTTAATTGATAATTTCAAAGGGACATGATCAGAAATGGCGATTGCATCATCCGCACACACAGTTATAGAAGAAACTAATCGCGAATCAATAAAGAAGGTATCGATTCTAATTATGATATTTATGAAAAAATGAAATACATTAGGATGTAAAACCCTCCAAATTTCTAAAATTCTCGAGTCCGCTAAAATGAATTAATAAAAGTAGCAGATTTGTTTGGAAGTACCTGATTGGGAGCAGACCTATCCATCACAGTATTCAGACAACATTTAAAATCTCCGCCCACTATTAACATATATTCATTTAAATGTAGAAGATGTACAAATATATTCTTAAATGATTCAAGATAGTCAGTACTCGGTGCATAAATGTTAACCAAATCTACCTTTTGTTTATAAAGTAAACCGGTAATTAATAGAAATCTACCATATGTTCTGAGATTATGTTATAATGAACAAATGAGATCGAGGTGTCTATGAAAATTGAAACGCCTTTCAGTTCGGTCGGTGAGTTAGAATGAAACAGTTGATCTTTCTAAAAACCTTAAAAAAACGCTGATTATCTTCCTTGACCTTGTTACGCTCCCCGTAACTGGGTGTCTTACCAGCAAAGATAGAAGTGTCCGTTGGAGTCTGGTACTATTTTCCAAACAGTGTTTATTAGTAAAATATACAAATCAATATCAACAATGCAAATATACAGAGAATACACGTTAGCAATCCTAAACCTAAAAGTGTGGGTATAATAATAATCAATAATAAACAAGCTCTATCGATGTTTAGGAGATAATGAATTGTCATATGTGAATATAAAGTTCAGTTCGTTCATACAGGTTGAGGTAGTTGTTGGTCGATGTGTTGTAATTGTTGGAGAGAGAGAGAGAGAGAGAGAGAGAGAGAGAGAGAGAGAGAGAGAGAGAGAGAGAGAGAGAGAGAGAGAGAGAGAGAGAGAGAGAGAGAGAGAGAGAGAGAGAGAGAGAGAGAGAGAGAGCAAACAGTAACAGCTATTGTCTTGCAAACCTTCATTTACTTTCTTGATTCTTCGATGTGTTGTTGTGGCCATTCAGTTATGACCCCTCTGTCCATTAGCTAGACCGTTCTTCCATGGTTGACTCGTCACCCAGGCAAGGGTGGACACACACACAAGCACCCACCGGCCTCGCTATAAATACTGTGAGTTAAAATTGACCGATCCTTCGTTCGGTCTCCGATGCCTCCACACTTTCTCGTGGGTTCCAATCCTTAAACAGTGCTCACTAGTGTATCTCTTGGTGCGTTTCCTGGTGTGTCTGAGGGGTGTCTCCCCAGACCTCACTTTTATCCCTACTCACGGGGTCTCAGGTGTCAATCAGCTTTGAATGGCTTAGTCCATCAAACCAGCCCACTCCGGCTGTCCACTGAGGAATTTCAATGAACAGAATAGTACCAAGTAAACAGCCCTCTCCGGAGCTGTGAGTCTTACTGGAGTCATAATATTGTCTCTCTCCCCCGGTGTTATCTCGCCCTTGTCTGAAGCAAATGTTCCAGTCCCAGTATGTTTTTGTTCCATCTCTTTCTCTCTCATTAGCAGCCTGGCAACAGAAACGGTTTGTAATTCTCCCAGGGGAAGGGGACGTGGGCAACCTTGCGCCCTTCTGCCCATCAGAACTGTTCATCCTTCACAAGAACCTCATTGAAGCCGATCAAACGTTGAAGATCCTCGATAGAGTACGTGTGGAGATAAGGCTTCCTGAGGTGGGGCGGGAGCGATACTAAAACTGCAGAACACGGCCTCAGAATGGAGGGATTTCCATTTACAACGGAGAGTGGGTGGGAGGAATTTATTTTGCCGGAGAGGAGTGAACCTGTGGAATTCGTTGCCACAGACGCCCATGGAGAAGAGGTTACTGGGCATATTTTTAGTGGGAGTTTCATTGGGATTCAGCCAACTTGATCAGCGAAGATCAAATGTTGGAGCAGACCCGATGGGCCAAATGGCTTAAATCTGCACTCCCAATGATTTGAAGTTCCTGGCAATCTAGTTGTCAGCATCTCAGAACATCTACATTAGACCCAACACATTCAGCCAGATGTGAATAAGGTGTCATGTTCCCGACCGGACAGCGTCAAACATCCAGGTGGCGGAGCGTAGTAAGGTGTCTCTTTCCCTTTAAGACTCGGAATGCCATTTATTATCTGCCAATCTTCCTTCATGGAATCTATGTCCTTAAAGGCCTCAGGCTGAGATCTCAGCTCTCAACCGTAGGAGATCCATGTCTTGTACTGCTGTTTGTGACTTTATCTTTCGATTTCATTGTTGTCCTGTTTATTTCAAGTCTGAGTCGGAGTGTGTTCGAGAATCTAATCGCCACTTGCTTTCATCACCACCTATGGCTCTCTCGTAACAGAAGGGATTACAACGTTAGGAGTTTGAGGTGATGTGGTCTGTCATTTATAAACCATAGAACCATAGAAGATTACTGCACAAAAACAGGCCTTTCGGCCCTTCTTGGCTGTGCCGAACCATTTTTCTGCCTAGTCCTACTGACCTGCACTTGGACTATATTCCTCCACACACCTCTCATCCATGTACCTGTCCAGGTTATTTCTTAAATGCTAAAAGTGAGCCGGCAGTTACCACTTCATCTGGCAGCACGTTCCACACTCGCACCACTCTCTGTGCGAAGAAGCCCCCCTAAAGTTCCCTTTAAACTTTTCACCCTTCAACCTTAACCCTTGAGCTCTGATTTTTTTGTCCCCTCGCCTCAGTGGAAAAAGCCTGCTTGCATTCATTTTATCTATACCCATCATAATTTTATACGCCTCTATCATGTCTCCCCTCATTCTTCTACGTTCCGATGAGTAAAGACCAAAACTATTCAACTTTTCTCTGTAACTCAGTTTCTCAAGTCCCGGCAGCATCCTTCTAAACCTTCTCTGCACTCCTTCAAACTTATTAATATCCGTTTTGTAATTTTGTGACTAAAACTGCACACAATACTCCAAATTCGGCCTCACCAATGCCTTATATAACCTCACCATAACATTCCAAGTCTTATACTGAATTAGACTGATTTAGAAAGGCCAATGCACCAAAAGCTCTCTTTACTACCGTATCTACCTCTGAAGCTACTTTTAGGGAATTATATATCTGTATTCCCCGATCCCTGTTTCCCACTGCAGTCCTCGGTGCCTTACCATTAGCATTGTATGTTCTACCTTGTTTTTTCCTTCCAAAGTGCAATACCTCACACAGTAGTCCATCTGCCATTTCTTTGCCCTCTCTAAGTCCTTCTGTAGCCCGTCTACTTCCTCGAAACTACCTGCCACTCCACTTGTCCTCATTTGGTCTGCAAACAGTGGAGCCACGTTCAGGGATCTATGAACACGGAGCGCAAGGCCCCTCTGCTCATCGAAAAAGTTTTGTCTTTAATAGTGTGCTATATGTTTGTATTTGTCCGTGTTGAACTCCACTGTCATTTTTCCAACCATATCTGCAAGGGATGTCAGCAGAGCGGCAATGGCTTCAATTTCTGGGGGGAAAAAATGAGGAAGATGCAGGACATGTGTATTCTTAAAAATGAAGAAGTATTCAATTATCAAGAAGTATTCAATTGTGGCAAAAAAGGGAACTCAAGGCTCTTGTAAAAGCTAAAGAAAGGACATACAATAATTTATCCCGGGATCAAAGGGAAATGAAGGCACAAACATCGGTGTACGGTTAACCCTTGAATTCGTGATAACATTGCCTGCGACTCCGCGAAAGTCAGGTTATATCTTAAATTTATACAGTGAATTTTGGGCGATAGCCAACAGCCAAATATACACACTGAGCGATTTCAAGAAGCACTTGTTGGAAATCAGCCAGTCTCCGAAGGCTTTCGTGCGGTGCACAAAATTAGAACTGCACATCTGTTGTCAGTTCCTCCATTACCAAGACAGTTTCGCAGAAAAGTTAACATTACCTCATTCTTGGTATAAAATGTGGTTAGCTTCTGTTAGCTCGCACAATCAAGGCAGCGTCTGCATCTTATCCTGTGGCTTCAGTCTTCAGCTAGTCAAGCTTAGCAACTGCATTTTTATTTTTGCGCAATAAAACAAAGTAACTTATCTTAAGAACGTAAGATTCAGTAGAAAAATTAGACCATTTGGTCCATTGAGTCTGCTCCACCATTTCATGGTGGATGATCCAATTTACTTCTCAGCCTCAATCCCCTCCTTCTGCCGGTATTCCTTCAAGCCCTGAACCTCTGATATAAATATACAAAAGGACATCTTAGCCTTGGCCTCCACGGCTGCCTGTGGTAAGGAAATCCACAGATTCACCGCTCTCTGGCAAAATAATTTTTTCCTCGTCTCTGTTCTAAATGGTCGCGCCACTGTTCCAAGTCTTTGTCCACTGGTCTTCGACTCCCCAACAATAGAAACTATCCTCTCCACAACCACTCGATCAAGGAATTTAAATAAACAGATTTCAATGGGGTCACCCTTCTTCCTTCTAAATTCCAGAGTGCAGACCTAGAGATATCAAGCACTTCTCACATGAGGCCCTTCAATCTTGTAAGCATTTTTGTGAACCTCGTTTGAACCCTCTCCCCTTTGAGCAACATCTTTCTAAGATAAGAGGCCCAAAACTGTTCATAATACTCCACGTGAGGCCTCACCAGTGCTTTATAAATTCTCAGCATCACACCTTTCCTTTTATATTCGAGTCGAAATGCTGACATGCATTTGCCCTCCTCACCACAGACTCAACCTGAGAAAGTTACATCATCGGCACAACATGGGGGCTGAGGGGCTGGGAATGTGCTGTAGATTTCTACATTCAGTCTGCAAATTAGACTTCCCTAAAAAACCTTAGGGAATCCCGCACAAGGACTTTAAAGTCCCCGTGAATCTCTGCTTTTTTTGTGTTTCCTCTCCATTTAGAAAATAGTCAACCATTTTATTTTCTCCCAAAGTGCATGATCATGCATGTTTCAACACAGCAGTACAGCTGCCATTACTTTGTCCTGTCCAAGCCCTTCTGTAGCCTGTCTACTTCCACAAAACTACCTTCCCCTCCACTTATCCTCATATCGTCTGCAAACTGTGGAGCCTTGTTCCTGGAGCTACTTACACGGACCGTAAGATCCCTCTGCTCATCGACACGGTCTTGTCTTTAATAGTGTGCTATATCTTTCTATTTGTCCGGGTTGAACTCATCTGCCATTTCTCCAGCCACATCTGCAAGGGTTGTCTGCAGAGCAGCAATTACTTTCGTTTCTAGGAAAAGATGAGGAAGGTGCAAGACATGTGTATTCCAAAAATGAAGAAGTTCTCAGTACTCAAGAAGTATTCAATTTTGGCCGAAAAGGGAACTCAAAGCTCTTGTAAAAGCTAAAGAAAGGGCTTACAAGAAAATAGAAAATAGTGGGAATGCAATCATCGGTTCGGCCCCCGGCTTCATCCGGGTGATGGTAGCCCCCGGACCGAGAAACTTACGAAATCTCGTTTAGGTGGATTCTATACGATGTTTAAAAACTGTACACAATATGAGAGCAAACGATTGAGTTTTAAATTTGTATTTTGACTATATGGTTAGCAAAGCAACATAAAAAATAAAGAAAGTGGCACGTTCTCATGAAACAGTCTAATAGTCCAACGTTGGAGCTCACAGTGTCGTCCATTTGTTCCCTTCGTCCTCTCCCGACCGTAGGCGACCCTCGGTTCCACTCTCCTCAGACCGCTCCGTCCAGCGGTCATAGAAACATAGAAACACAGAATGCCTAGATCACAGTACAGACCCTACGGCCGACAATCTGTGTGAACATGTCCTTACCTCCGAACCATCCAGCCCTTTCACAGAATGGACTTCCAAATTACCTGGGTTTGCCAATAGCTCTCTATTTTCCTGAGCTCCATGTACCTGTCCAGGAGACTGTTAAAAATGCCTGTCCTGTCGGGCTCCACCACCGTGTCCGGCAGCGCATTACGCGCACTCACCACAAAAAAATAAAAATACCCTGACATCCCCTCTGTACCTACTTCTAAGCAGCTTAAAACTGTGCACTCTCGTGCTATCCATTTCACCCCTGGGGGAAAAAAGGCCTCTGACTATCCAAACGATTATTGCCTCTCATCATCTTATACACCTTATCAGGTCGTCTGTCATTCCCCGTAGCTCCAAGGAAAACTGGCCGAGTTTACTCAACCTATTCTCATAAGGCAGGCTCTCCAATCCAGGCAGCATCTTTGTAAATCTCCTCTGCATCCTTTCTATTGTTTCCACATCCTTCCTGTAGTGAGGCGACTAGAACTGAGCACCATATTCCAAGTGGGGTCTGATCATTTGTAATATTACCTCTCTGCTACTAAACTCAGCTTCACGGTTGATGAAGACCAATATACCGGATGCTTTCTTAAGCACAGAGACAACCTGCGCAGCATCGTTGAGTGTCCTATGGACTCGAACTCTAAGATGTCTCTGAGCCACCAAACTGCCAAGAATCTTTCCATCATATTTGACCTACAAAAAAGGACTACCTCTCACTTATCCTGGTTGAACACCATCTGCCACTTCTCAGCCCAGTTTTGCATCCTAGGACTGTCCCGCTGTAAGCTCGGACAGACCTCATTATTGGGGGTATCTCAACTGTTCACCGGCCTCCATGCAGAATATGACCCATCTAAATCCTCCTGTGAGCAAGCCAGTTCTGCACCCAGAAAGCAAAGTCCCCTTCTGTCCCATGCACCCTTACTTTCTCAATAAACCTTCCATGGGTACGTTATCCAATTCTCCTTGAAATCACTATACACTGGATCTACTGCGCTACCTTCATCAATATGTTCAGTCACATCATAAAAAAAAAAATCAATCCGGCTATTATGGCACGAACTACCTTTGCATATCCATGCTGACTATTACTAATTATATCATGCCTCTCCGAATGTTCACAAATCCTGACTCTCAGGATCTTCTCCTTCTACGTAGCAAACAATGAACTAAGACTCATTGATCTATAATTTCCTGGGCTAGCTCTACTCCCTTTCGTGAATAAAGGAACAACATCCGCGACCCTCTAATCCTCCGGAACCTTACCCGTCCACATTGATGATACAAACATCATCGCTACAAGTACAGCAATCTCCTCGCTCGGCTCGCACAGTAGCCTGATCCTCCATTCCCTGTGACTTTTGCACCTTGATGCTTTCTAAATCTCCAGCATTTTGTCTTTATTAATGTGTACATACTCAAGGTTTTCAGTCCGCTCTAAGTCACCCGTACAAACGCCAGAATCCTTTGCCCTAGTGAATTCTGAAGCAAAGTATTCATTATGTACCTCTGCTGTCTACTCCGGTTCCATCCACACTTTTCCACTGTCACACTTGATTCGTCCTAATCCCTCACGTCTTATCCACTTGTTCTTTACATACCTATCGAGTGTGCTGCGGTGCACCTGAATGCTAACCTAAAGGGGCTTCCTATGGCCACTTCCGGCTCTCCTAATTTATTTCTGAAGCTCCTTCCTGCTAGCTTTATAATCTTCCAGAACTCTGTCATCAACTAGTCTTTTGAACTTTGCATAAGGCCTTCTTTTATTCTTGACATCATTTCCAACAGCATTTGTTGACCACGGTTTCTGTACCCTACCATCCTTTCCCCTTCTCATTGGAACATGCCTATGCATAACTACAAACATATATCCCGTAAACATGTACCATAACTCTTTCTTACAGTTCTGAGAACACCTAATCCCAATTTATGCTTCCAAATTCCTGCCTGTTAGCCCCATATTTTGGCTTAATTCAATTAAACGCTTTGCTAACTGATCTGTTCCTATCCCTGTCCAATGTTATGATAAGGGAGGGAGAGTGTGATCACTGTCTCCTTTGGAGTTATGATGAGGTGGCCATTACAGCGACTTGGATGCCTCAGGGACAGAAATGGTTACTTTAGGGGCCGGGTTTTGATGTTTCAGAAAGGACAGGGAGGGAGGCAAGCGAGGTGGGGCCGTGGCACTGTTGAACAGAGATAGTGACAAAGCTGCAGAAAAGGTGTACGCCAAGTGGGAATTCTCTACGGAGTCTCTGCGGATGAAGATTAGTAACAAGAAGGGTTGAATAACTTTAATGTGTGTTTTTATAGGCCGCCCAATAATAGCAGGGATATCAAGTAGCAGACAGGAAAACAGAGTCTGGAAAGGTGTGATAATAACAGAGTAGTCGCGATGGCAGAGTTTAATTTCTCAAATATTGATTGGTATCTCCCGAGAACAAGGGGTTTAGATGGAGTGGAGTCTTACGTGTGTTGCAGTAAGGTTTCGTGACACAACATGTAGATAAGCCTACAAGAGGAGAGGCTGTACTTGATTTGGTATTGGGAAATCAAACTGGCCCGGTTTCATATCTCTCAGTGGGAGAGCATTCTGGAGATAGAGATCATAATTCTATTTCCTTTACAGCAGCATTGGAGAGATATTAAGAGACGATTAGAAAAACACTTGATTGGAGTAAGGTCAATTATGAAGCTATCAGGCAGGAACATGGAAGCTTAATTTGGAAACATATGTTCTCAGGGAAAAGTACGGAAGAAATTTGGCAAATGTTCAGGGGATGATTCACAGTGAGCGATTTCAAGAAGCACTTGTTAGATATCAGCCAGTCTACGAATGCTTCCGAGCGGTGCACACATTTAGAACTGCACGTCCGCAGTCAGTTCCTCCATTACCACGACAGTGTCGGAGAAAAGTTAACATTACCTCATTCTTGGAATGAATCTTTGCAAACTTTTGTTAGCTCGCACAAGCAGAGCAGCGTCTGCATCTGATCCTGTGGTCTTCGGGGCCTCAGTCTTCAGCTAGTCAAGCTTAGCAATAGCATTTAATGTTTCCACAATAAAACAAAAGAAACATATCATAGGAAAGTAAGATGTAGGAGCAGAATTAGACCATTTGGGTCATCGAGTCTGCTCCACCATTTCATTGTGGCTGATCCATAGAACCATAGAACTTTAGAACATTATAACAAAGAAACAGGCCTTTTGGCCCTTCTTGACTCTGCCGAACCATTTATCTGTCTAGTCCCACGGTCCTGCACCTGGTCCGTATCCCTCCATACACCTCTCATCCATGTACCTGTCCAAGTTTTCAATGTTAAAAGTGAGCCCGCATTTACCACATCATCTGTTCGCTCTTTCTACATTTTCACCACTCTCTGCGTGAAGAAGCCCCCCCCCCCACAATGTCCCCTTTAACCTTTTCCACCTTCACCCTTAGCACATGACCTCTGTTTTTTTTTTCTCCCCTGGCCTCAGTGGAAAAAGCCTGCTTGCATTCACTTTCTCTATTCCCATCATAATTTTATACACCTCTGTCAAATCACCCCTCATTCTCCTACGCTCCAGGGAATAATGTCACAACCTATTCAATCTTACTCTGTAACTTAGTTTCTCAAGTCCCGGTAACATCCTTTTAAACCTTCTCTGCACTCTTTCAAATTTATTAATATCCTTCTTGTAATTAGGTGACCAAAACTGCACACAATACTGCAAATTCGATCTCACCAATACCTTATACAACCGCATCATATCATTCCAGCTCTTATACTCAATACTTTGATTTATAAAGGCCAGTCTGTATCCCCAGATCCCTCTATTCTACAGCACTCCTCAGTGCCCTACCTTTACCTTGTATGTTCCACCTTGATTTTCCCATCCAAAATGCAACACCTCACACTTGTCTGCATTACACTCCATTTGCCATTTTCCAGTCCGTTTCTCCAGCTGGTCCAAATCCCTCTGCAAGCTTTGAAAACCTACCTCACTGTCCACTACACCTCCAATCTTTGTATCATCAGCAAATTTGCTGATCCAATATACCTTATTATCATCCAGATCATTGATATAGGTGACAAATAACAATGGTACACCACTAGTCACAGGGATCCACTCAGGGAAGAAATCATCCACTACCACTCTCTGGTTTCTCCCATTGAGCCAATGTCGACTCCAGTTTACTACTTTACCATCTATACCTAGCAAATGAATCTAATTAACTAACCTCCTATGTGGGACCTTGTCAAAGGCTTTATCGAAGTCCATCTCTGCGGGCCATTCTCTTGCACTCTCATTCCCTCTCCACGGTAACTCTCCCACCCCCAGCTCTCGCTTCCTCACTTTTTCAGCTGTTCAGCTTGCGTTTTTTGGTATCGGTCTGACTCACTTGTCAAAACGGGCTTACTCTGACAACGGTTACTTCTCCTTCCTGAGCTCAGATACGCAGAGGATCCTCGACAGGATGGACGACAGCGAGACTTACATGAATATGAAAAGCACAAATGCTGGCTCAGGGGCACCTTCCCGAGGTGAGTGGGGATGAAAGACGGAGGGGGGGTGTTTCAATTTGAGTCTGACTCCGAGAGCGTGTGTTGGGTAGTGTGGATGAAAACCCCCTCTGCGTTTGACCCTGGGGGTTTGTGATGGCACTTTGGGGAGGGAGCGTCACTCAGTTTCTAAGCTCAGGACTTGCGAGACGCTACACAGGGAGATTCACTCTGTGTTTGATTGGATCGATGATGAGGGAGCCTCAGCCAATTTCTGAACCTGATGTATCGTACGGGGAGTCTAAAGCCCAGACCCTCTCTGTGTCCCAGGTCCGTAGAGATGGAAGTCAGTTTCATCGTTGTTGCCTTGACTGTGTTCATGTAATTTGTCCATTCCTGTCGAGAAACCACAGGGCAAACTTGCAGCTGACCCTAATGATTCGCTGATTGAGAATATGTTAGAGGGAAGGCGCAAGGACAGGCGACTAGGAGGGAGCAATGTGAGCGGGTGGGGGCGTCAGTGATGCTGGCGTGGTTTGGGAAGGGTAGCGTTCAGCAACCGGCATAGGAGGGCATTATGGAGGCAGCATTGTGGAGTGGGGAGTAGAGAGTGTGATGTGGGAGGACGGAATGTCATGGGGGGGCAGTGTTGTGGAGTGGGGTGTAGAGAGTGTGATGTGGGAGGACGGAATGTCATGGGGTACAGTGCTGTGGAGTGGGGTGTAGAGAGTGTGATGTGGGAGGACGGAATGTCATGGGGAGCAGTGTTGTGGAGTGGGGTGTAGAGAGTGTGATGTGGGAGGACGGAATGTCATTGGGGCAGTGTTGTGGAGTGGGGTGTAGAGAGTGTGATGTGGGAGTACGGAATGTCATGGGGGCAGTGTTGTGGAGTGGGGTGTAGAGAGTGTGATGTGGGAGGGCGGAATGTCATGGGGGGCAGTGTTGTGGAGTGGGGTGTAGAGAGT
This sequence comes from Hemitrygon akajei, assembly GCF_048418815.1. NCBI lineage: Eukaryota > Metazoa > Chordata > Chondrichthyes > Myliobatiformes > Dasyatidae > Hemitrygon > Hemitrygon akajei. Next base: position 6,850,000 of record NW_027331929.1, read on the forward strand.
GTGATGTGGGAGTACGGAATGTCATGGGGGCAGTGTTGTGGAGTGGGGTGTAGAGAGTGTGATGTGGGAGGACGGAATGTCATGGGGGGCAGTGTTGTGGAGTGGGGTGTAGAGAGTGTGATGTGGGAGGACGGAATGTCATGGGGGGCAGTGTTGTGGAGTGGGGTGTAGAGAGTGTGATGTGGGAGGACGGAATGTCATGGGGGGCAGTGTTGTGGAGTGGGGTGTAGAGAGTGTGGTGTGGGAGGACGGAATGTCACGGGGGGCTGTGTTGTGGAGTGGGGTGTAGAGAGTGTGATGTGGGAGGACGGAATGCCATGGGGGACAGTGTTGTGGAGTGGGGTGTAGAGAGTTTGGTGTGGGAGGACGGAATGTCATGGGGAAAGTGTTGTGGAGTGGGGTGTAGAGAGTGTGATGTCGGAGGACAGAATGTCATAGGGGGCAGTGTTGTGAATGTCTCGTGGTCGGGGCGGTGGGGTGGAAGGGTGACTGAGTGGGGAGCGCTGAGACGGCGAAAGGAGGGAGCGCTGTGGGATGGCAGGTGAATAAGCAGCACCGTGGGAAGGGTGGTGTTTAGAGAGGGCAATGAGAGATATGGTGATCAGGGAGCCCCCGAAAATATATTTTTAATCCCCTCTAGTTTTTTCATCCCCCCCCCTCACTCTGCACAAACCATATCTCTTCCCCTTCTCTCTCACTTTCCCTCTCACACTCATTCATCTGTTTCCCTTCACTTCTCCCCTCTGTCCCTCTTTTCCCATCTCATACACTCTCCCCTCTCTTGTCCTCACTCTGCCCCTTGTCCCTCATCACCCCCTCTTTTTTACGCTCTAACTATTCTCCCCATGCTGCTCTCTCTCATTCGCTCCCCTCTAACGCCCCCTCCCCTCTCTATCCCTCCTTGAACCTCTCTCTCTTCCGTACCCCCTTTCTCCCTGTCCTGTCTTTCACTCTATCTTTCCCACTATTCCCTATCTCCCACTCTGTCCCTTTCCCTCCCTCTTTCTCTCCTCTTTTGTCTCCCTCTCGCGTGATTATTCTGTCTGCTCTCTAACTATCTCCCAGCATCTCTCTACCCCTTTATACCCATTAACTCTTCCCTCTCTCATTGCTTACTATCTTAATCCTCTCCCCTCTGTCACCCTCCCCCGGACTTCAACTCTGGATCTCCTTCTACACTCTTTCCCTCACTCTCTCGCTCCTTTTGACTCTTCCATCCTCTCTCCCACACATTTCACTACCCTTCACTTTATACTCTCTCACCAGTCTCCTCGCCTCTTAATCCTACTCTCCGCACTGACTACCTCACGCCCCTCACCTCACTTTACCCTCTCTCTCCTATTTCCCCAATTCTGCCCCATTATCCCACCCATCGCCACTCTTCAGTCACCCCCTCTCAACAACTCAATTAATCCATTTCACTCGCTCTGTCGTTGTACTCCCTGTCTCGCTTCCCTCTCTTGCCTCTCCCTTCATCCCTTTCACTGTCCCTAACCATCTCTCTCCCCCCTCCACGTCTCTGTGCTCTCTTCGCTTCCCTCTACACCTCACTGTCCCCGATTCTCTATCGCGCAATCTCATACTTGTCTACCTCTCTCTCTCGCAGATCATCTGACCTCCACCTACACCGATTTGAACATTCGGAAAGTCGAACGCCTCACCAATACACAAGCAGGTCAGTGATGGAACAACGACGTCATTCTGGAGGACTCACATGTCATACTCCCAAATGCCCAAGTGTGTAATGTATTCTTCTCCACCAATTCCCTGGCAGCTCGTTCCACAGACTGACCACCATCTGGGTAACAAACGGTTATCAATCGGCTCACCAGTTGAATCCATTTCCCCTCTCTCCTTATACCTGTGCGCTCTGGCCCTCGATTTTCCAAATCTAGGGGAATTAATTGCACCCATTCACTCTGTCTGTGTTCCTCGTGGCTTCATATACCCCTGAAAGGTCATCCCTGCTCTACAAGGAATAAATTCGCAATCAACCCAACCTCTTTCCCTAACTCAGTCCCTGGAGTCCCGGCAACGTCGTCGTAAATCTCCCCGAGCACTCATTTCCAGTTCTATGGCATCTTTCCGAGAGCATGATGAACAAAACTGAATACCGTTCTCCAAGTGCGGCCTCATCGACGTCCTGTACAATTGCAACATGACCGCCTTACTCCTTTACACAATGGACAATAGACAATAAATACAGGAGTAGGCAATTCAGCCCTTCGAGCCAGCATCGCCATTCATTGTGATCATGGCTGATTATCCACAATCAGTACCCCGTTCCTGCCTTCTCCCCATAACCCTGGACTCCGCTATCTTTAAAAGCTCTATCTAACTCTTCTTTGAAAGCATCCAGAGAAATGGCCTCCGCTGCCTTCTGACGCAGAGCATTCCATAGATCCACAACTCTGTGGGTGAAGATGCTTTTCCTCAACTCAGTTCGAAATGACCTACCCCTTAGTCCTAAACTGTGACCTCTGGTTCTGGACTCCACCAACATCGGGAACATGTTTACTGCCTCTAGCATGTCCAATCCCTTAATAATCTTATATGTCTCAATCAGATCCACTCTCATCCTTCTAAATTCCGGTGTATACAAGCCCAGTTGCTCCAATCTTTCAACATATGACATTCCCGCCATCCCCGGAATTAACCTCGTGAACCTACGCTGCACTCACTCAATAGCAGGAATGTCCTTCCTCCAATTTGGAGACCAAAACTGAACACAATACTCCAGGTGTGGTCTCACCAGGGCCCTGTACAACTGCAGAAGGACCTCTTTGCTCCTATACTCAACAACCCTTGTTATGAAGGCAAACATGCCATTAGATTTCTGCACTGTCTGCTGTACGTGCATGCTTGTGCTCAGTGACTGATGTACAAGAACACCTAGATATCGTTGTATTTCCCCTTTTCCCAATTTGACACCATTCAGATAGTAATCTGCCTTCCTGTTCTTGCCACAAAGTGGATAAACTCACATTTATCCACATTAAACTGCATCTGCCATGTATGTGCCCACTCACCCAACCTGTCTAAGTCACCCTGCATTCTCTTAACATCCTCCTCATATTTCACACTGCCACCCTGCTTTGTGTCATCTGCAAATTTTTAATGCTACTTTTAATCATTTCATCTAAATTATTAATGTATATTGCAAGTAGGTGCGATCCCAGCACCGAACCTTGCAGTACCCCACTAGTCACTGCCTGCCATTCTGAAAAGGACCCGTTAATCCCTACTCTTTGTTTCCTGTCTGCCAACCAATTTTATATCCACGTTAGCACCCTACTGCCAATACGATGTGCTTTAATTTTGCCCACTATTCTCCTATGTGGGACCTCATAAAAAGCTTTCTGAAAGCCCAGATGCACTACATTCATTGTCTCTCCTTTGTCCATTTTCATAGTTACATCCTCAACAAATTCCAGAAATTAGTCAAGCATGATTCCCCCTTCGTAAATCCATGATGAGTCGACCGATTCTGTTACTACTATCCAAATGTGCCTCTATTTCATCTTTTATAATTAACTCCAGCACTTCCCCACCACTGATGTCAGGCTAATTTCTTGTTTTCTCTCTCCCTCCTTTCTTAAAAAGTGGGATAACATTAGCTATCCTCCAATCCTCAGGATATGATCCTGAATCAATAGAACATTGGAAAATGGTTACGAATGTGTCCACGATTTCTAGACCCACCTCTTTAAGTACCCTGGCATGCAGACCATCAGGCCCCCGGGATTTATCTGCCTTCAGTCCCATCAGTCTACCCAACACCATTTTCTGCCTAATGTGGATTTCCGTCAGTTACTCCGTTGCCCTAGGTCCACTGGCCACTATTACATCTGGGATATTGTCTGTGTCTTCCCTAGTGAAGACAGATCCAAAGTATCTGTTCAGCTCGTCTGTCATTTCCTTGTCCACCATAATAAATTCACCCGTTTCTGCCTTCAAGGGCCCAACATTGGTCTTAAATATTTTTTCCTCTTCACATACCTAAAGAAGCTTTTACTATTCTCCTTGGTATTCTTGGCTAGCTTACCTTCGTTCCTCATCTTTTCTCCCCGTATTGTCTTTTTAGTTATCTTCTGTTGCTCCTTAAAATGTTTCCCAATCCTGTGGCTTTCCGCTCATCGTTGCTATGTTATACTTCTCTTTTATTTTTGTACTGTCCTTGACTTCCCTTGTTAGCCACGGACGCCCTCTACTCCCCTTAGAGACCTTCTTCCAGTTCTATTGTTACCCCTGCTAGGCTATCTTTCCAGTCAACTTTGTCTAGGTCCTCTCTCATGGCTCCATAGTTCCGTTTGTTCAACTGTAATACTGACACATCCCATTTTCCCTACTCCCTCTCAAATTGTAGATCAATACTTATCATATTATGGTCACTACTTCCTAATGACTCCTTTACCTCGAGTTCCCTTATCAAATCCGGTTCATTACACTACACTAGATCCACAATTGCCTTCTCCCTGGTAGGCTCCAGTACAATCTGCTCTAAGGATCCATCTCGGACGCACTCCATACACACCCTTTCTTGGGGTCCAGTGCCAGCCTGATTTTCCCAGTCTTCCTGCATGTTAAAATCCCCCATTACAACGGTGGTTTTACCTTTGCGACATGCTAATTTTAACTCTTGATTCAACTTGCACACTATATCCTGGCTACTATTGGGGGGCCTATAGATAACTCACATTAGGGTCTTATTGCCCTTACAATTTCTCAGTTCTATCCATACTGACTCTACATCTCCTGATTCTATGTCACCCCTCGCAATGGACTGAATTTCCTTCCTCACCAGTAGGGCCTCCCCCAGCCCCTCTGCCCACCTGCGGGCCCTTTCGATTGGACGTAAACGCTTGAATATTCATTTCCCAGCCCTGGCCCTCTTGCAGCCATCTCTATGTTATTCCTATAACATCATACTTGCTAATTTCCAACTGAGCCTCAAGCTCATCCACTTTATTCCTTATACTTCGTGCATTCATATATAATACTTTTCATTCATCACTCCCCTCGCTTCTCACACGGATCCCTATTGCACTTGGCCATACTCTGCGATCCCTTTCTGAGCTTTCTTCCCCTTTAATTCTGTTGTCTTTCTTACGTTTTCTGTTTCACTCTTTCCCTTTAACTGTATCCTTATATTTCCAGATCGTACCCTCCCCTCCCCCCACTTACTGGTTTAAACGCACCCGTGTTGCAGTGGCAAACCTGCCTGTCAGAATGCTGGTCCCCCGCCTGTTAAAGTGCAACCCGTCCCTTTCTTTCTTCTCCGGCCACATTGCCTCTGTTTCCCCATTCTCTCCCATTTTCCCGTCCATCGGCTTTATCTCTCACCCTATTTCCCTTCTCCATCCATCCATCTGCTGCTCAGTCTCCACGTCTTTCTCTACTCACTTCCATATCTTCCTCAAATTTTCTCCCTGTCTCTCACTCCGCCTGGCCATTCTCTACCCGTCTCCTGCCCTTCTATTTGTCTCTCTCTCACATTCTATTCCATTCTGTTCCAGATGGTCTGGACCCCACCTACTCTCAGCTGAACTTTCGCCAAAATGAAACTCCCATCGCTAAGGAAGAAAATCCTCCTATGGCGCCGAGACCAGGAAGAATGCCAATGACTGCTGAGGCAGGTCAGAGTTCACGTTTTGAAGGGGCCACGTGCTATACGTGCTATATTGTGATAATTCATCTGCATCGACCATTTCTCCGGCAGTACGTTCCATAGACGGAGCACCGTCTGCTTAAAAAATATGTCACTCTGGTCCGCAGTTAAATCTCTTTCTGCTGTCACCTCAGAACGGTGCGCTCTGTTCCTCAATTCTCCAAGTCTATAGAAAATGACTCTGCGCATTCACCTTGTCTTTCCCCACTTGGTTTTGTAAACCTCTGTAAGGTCACCCATGAATTCCAAGGTATAAAATCCTAACCTGCCTGAATTATCTCCATAAATCAGTCCCTCGAGTCTCGGGAATATCCCCGTAAAGCTCCCTCTGCAAACTTTGCTGCTCAGTGGCATTTCACCTAGAGCAGTTGGACAAAACCTGAACACTATACTCCAAGGTGCGCCAACCCTACGTCGTGCACAACTGCAAAGTGACCTCTAGACTCCTTCACCGCCCTATCTAATATTGACCTCAATTTCTGGGAACCGTTTTACCGTATCCCTGGGTCCGTCTATTCTATAACTCTCCCCGGGTTCATCCTCTTCACTGTGAATGTCCATCCTGGCTTGTCTTCCTGAAATACCACGCGGTTTGCTTATACAGAAAGTCAGAAGGTATGGGATCCAGTGAAGTTTGGTCAGGTGGATTCAGAATTAGCTTGCCTGCAGAAGGCAAAGCGTCGTGGTGGATTGGAGGATTGGAGGATTGGAGGATTGTGACTCGTGGTGTCCCACAAGGATCTGTTTTGGGACCTCTACCTTTTGGGATTTTTATTAATGACCTGGATGTGGGGTTAGAAGAGTGGGTTGGCAAGTTTGCAGACGACACAAAGGTTGGTGGTGTTGTAGATAGTGTTGAGGATTGTTGAAGACTGCAGAGAGACATTGGCAGGATACAGAAATGGGCTGAGAAGTGGCAGATGGAGTTCAACCCGGCGAAGTGTGAGGTGTTACACTTTGGAAGGACAAACTCCAAGGCAGAGTACTAAGTGTATGGCAGGATACTTGATAGTGTGGAGGAGAGAGGGAACTTGGACTACATGTCCACAGAGTCCTGAAAGTTGCCTCACAGGTAGATAGGGTAGTTAAGAAAGAATACTGAGTGTTTTCTTTCATAAGTCGAGGGATAGAATTTAAGAGTCACGGGTAATGATACAGATCTATGAAACTGTTAGGCCACACTTGGAGTACTGTGTCCAGTTCTGGTCGCCTCACTATAGGAAGGATGCGGATTCATTGGAAATGGTACAGAGGAGATTTACCAGGATGCTGCCTGGTTTATAGAGTATGCATTATGATCAGAGATTAAGGGAGGTATGTTTTTTTCTCTCTCTCTCTCTGGAGAGAAGGAGGATGAGAAGACATGATAGAGGTATACAAGATATTAAGAGGAATAGATAGAGTGGACAGCCAGCGCCTCTTCCCCAGGGCAATACTGCTCAATACAAGAGAACATGGCTTTAAGGTAAGAGGTGGAAAGTTGAAGGGAGATATTACAGGAAGTTCTTTAACTCAGAGAGTGGTTGGTGCGTAGAGAGCACTGCCTGAGGCACTGGTGGAGGCAGATACACTAGTGGAATTTAAGAGATTACTATACAGCTCTCTGGAGGAATTTCAGGTGGAGAGTTATATGAGAAGCACTTAAGGGTTTAAGGGTGGGCCGAAGTGCCTGTACTGTGTGTACTATTCTATGATATGTGTTATAACATTGTCATGCATTTCTTGTTCGTCATTTCCACCCATAAAGCCTCACTTAGACGAATTCTCTTGCCTGTCCTGATTGTCCACTGCGGTAACATTTTCTAAGCCGAGTAATGTCACCCCTCCTCCTTTAATTCCTTCTGCCTTCTCACATGGAAATATGGTGCTCTCCTGCTTGCTCTTCCTGCACACAATTCTCAGTAATGGCTACAATCTCATAATTCACTGTATTGATTCAATCCCTGAGCTCAACCGCATTTCCTTAAAGCTTCCTGCATTGAGATATACCCCAATCCCGTCTGGGATATTGCCTGTGTCTTCCACAGTGAAGACAGATCCAACTGTTCATCTCTTCTGCCATTCCCTTGTTCCCCATAATAAATTCAACCGGTTCTGTCTTCAAGGGCCCAACTTTGGTCTTAACTAATATATTTCCTCTTCACATACCGAAATAAGCTTTTACTATCCTCTTTTATATTCCTTACTAGCTTACCTTCGTACCTCAACTTTTTTTCCCTTATTGCCTTTTTAGATATCTTCTGTTGCTCTGTGATTGTTTCCCAGTGCTTTGGCTTCCCGCTCATCTTTGCTATGTTATACTTCTTCTCCTTTATTTTTATACTGTTCTTGACTTCCCTTGTTAGCCTCGGTCGTACTCTACTCCACTTAGAAACTTTCTTTCACCTTGGAATGATCTGATCCTGCACCTGCTGTATTATTCCCAGAAATTCCTACCATTGTTGTTCCACTGTCATCCCTGCTTGTGTATCCTTCCAGTCAGCTTTGGCAAGTTCCTCCCTCATGGCTCCATAGTTTCCTTTGTTCAACTGTAACACTGACACTTCCGATTTAGAGTAGCCCACTAATTGGAAACATTAAATGCCTTATTGAGTTTCCTATTCATCAAGTCTACTACCCTGTTCTCATGAATCATCCTGGATCCTCACTAAAAATATAGAAACTGCAGGACCTGTGACCGCAAGAAACTGCAGAGCGTTGTGTAAAGAGCTGAGCCCAGCTCCGAAACCAGCCTCCCCTCCATGAACTCCGTCCATAGATCCTGGCGCATCGATGAAACAACCAGCACCATCACAGAACCACCTCCTGTCACGCCGGCCATTCTGTCTTCTGCACCTGCCCCTCGGAGGGAAGGTGCGAAGGCATGTCTCACTAGGCTCAAGGAACACTTCTACCCCACAGTTATCGGACTATTAAACTGTCCTCTACCATGATAAATATACTCTTGACCTCGCAATCTGCTTACCCTTTGCTCTGGCCCCTTATTCTCTGTCAAAACTGCACTCTCTGTGTAACTGTGACCATTTATTCTGCATTCTGTGATTGATTTACGTTGCTTCAGTACCATGAAGTGATCGGTATCTCTGGATGTCTTACTGAAATCCATACAAACAACATCCACTGTTTATCCGCGTCAACTTTCCTAGTAATTTCTTCAAAAATTCAATAAGATTTGATAAACATGACCTTCCATGCAAAAATCCATGTTGACTGTTCCTCTTCAGGCCCTGTCTATACAGATAATTATATATACCATCTCCAAGAATACTTTCCATTAATTTAACCACCACTGACGTCAAACTGACAGACCTATAATTGCCAGGTTTATTCTGAGAATCCAGTTGAAACAATGGAACCGCATGAGCAATACGCCAATCCCCGGCACCATTCGCGCTTCTACTTACATTTGAAATATTTTTGTCAGAGCCCCTGCTATTTCTGCACTAACCTCCGTCAAGGTCCTATTGAATATTCTGTCAGTACTCTGAGATTTATCCACATTTATATTCCTTAACAGCACCAGTCCGTACTCCTCTTTAATAGCCATAGTTTCCATAGCTTCCCTACTTGTTTCCCTTACCTTACACAATTCAGTATCCTTCTCCTTAGTGAATACCGAATAACATAATTGTTCAAAATCTCCCCCATCTCTCTTGGCTCCACATATAGCTGTTCACTCTGATTCTCTAAGTGGCCAATTTTATCCCTTACTATCCTTTTGCTATTAATATTACTGGAGAAACCCTTTGGAATTATTTTCACCATATTTGCCAAACCAAACTTGTTTCTTATTTTAGCCTTTCTAATTTCTCTCTTGAGATTCTTCTTATATTATTTATATTCCTCGAGCACCTCATTTACTCCATGATGCCTATATTTATTGTAGATCTCACTTTTTCCCGAACCATGTTTCCAAAATCCCTTGAAAACTATGGCTGTCTCAAACCTTTAACCTTTCCTTTTAACCTAACAGGAACATAAAGATTCTGTACCTTCAAAATTTCGCCTCAAAATCCAGTAGGATATGTATCAGTTAAAGCTATGGGTTGGACAAATGGCAGGTGGAGTTTCACACAGAGAAATGTGACATGTTGCGATTTGATCGGACAAGTGTTAAGATATAGAACACTCTTAAAACCAGGAAGCTAAACAGTGTTGATTTTCAGAGGAAGATTGGGTTCCAATGTCACTATCCGTGGTTAAGGACTTAGAACGTAGAACATAGAATTGTACAGCTCATTAAAAGCCATTCGGCCCAAACTGTTGTGCCGACCCCTCAAACCCTGCCTTCCATATAACCACTCCCCACCTTAAATTTTTCCATGTACCTGTCTAGTAGTCTCCTAAACTACACGAGTGTATCTGCCTCCACCACTGACTCAGGCAGTGCATTCCACGCACCAGCCACTCTCTGACTGAAAAACCTTCCTCTAATATCCCCCTTGAACATCCCATCCGTTTTCTTTAAGCAACATTAAGGGATCTGTGGACACGTACCCCCAGATCCCTCTGCACCTCCACACTACCAAGTATCGTGCCATTTACGTTGTACTCTGCTTTGGAGTTTGTCCTCCCAAAGTGTACCACCTCACACTTCTCAGAGTTGAACTCCATCTCCCACTTCTCAGTCCACTTCTGCATCCTATCAATGTCTCTCTGCAATCTTCGACAATCCTCTACACTATCTACAACACAACCAATCTTTGTGTTGTCTGCAAACTGGCCAACCCACCATTCCACCCGCACATCACGGTCATTAATAAAAATCACAAGATGTAGAGGTCCCAGAACAGATCCTTGTGGCACACCACTAGACAGAACCCTCCAATCTGAATGCATTCCCTCGACCACGACCCTCTGCCTTCTGCAGGCAAGACAGTTCTGAATCCACCTGGCCAAACCTCCCTGGATCCCATGCCTTCTGACTTTCTGAATAAGCCTACCGCGTGGAACCTTGTCAAATGCTTTACTAAACTCCATGTAGATCACATCCACTGCACGACCCTCATCTATATGTCTGGTCACCTCCTCAAACAACTCTATCAGGCGTGGTAGGCACGATCTGCCCTTCACAAAGCCATGCTGATTGTCCCTGATCAGACAATGATCCTCTAAATGCCCATAGATCATATCTCTGAGAATCTTTTCCAAAAGCTTTCCCGCCACAGACGTAAGGTTCGCTGGTCTATAATTACCTGGACTATCCCTACTAACCTTTCTAAACAAAGGAACAACATTCGCCACCCTCCAATCCTCCGGTACCATTCCCGTGGACAACGAGGACATAAAGATGCTAGCCAGAGGTTCAGAAATCTCTTCCGTTGCCTCGTGTAGCAGCCTGTGGCATATTCCGTCAGGCCCCAGGGACTTATCCGTCCTAATGTATTTTAATAACTGCAACACCTCCTCTCCCTTAATATCAACATGCTCCAGAACATCAACCTCACTCATATTGTCCTCACCGTCATCAAGTTCTCTCTCAGTGGTGAATACCGAAGAGAAGTATTCATTGAGGACCTCGCTCACTTCCACAGCCTCCAGGCACGTCTTCCCACTTTTATCTCTAATCGGTCCTACATTCACTCCTGTCATCCTTTTGTTTTCAACATTGAAGAATTGAAGTGTTTGGTGTTTTCCTTTGCCCTGCTCCCCAAGGCCTTCTCATGCCCCCTTCTTGCTCTTCTCAGCCCTTTCTTAAGCTCCTTTCTTGCTACCCTATATTCCTCAATAGACCCATGTGATCCTTCCTTCCTAAACCGCATGTATGCTGCCTTCTTCCACCTGACTAGATTTTCCACCTCACTTGTCAACCATTGTTTATCTTCCCCAGCGGGACAAATTTATCCTTAACATCCTTCAAGAGATCCTTAAACATCGACCACATGTCCATAGTACATTTCCCTGCAAAAACATCATCCCAATTCACACCCACAATTTCTATCTTTATAGCCTCATAATTTCCCCTTCCCCATTTAAATATTTTCATGTCCACTCTGATTCTATCCTTTTCCAAGATAATGCTAAAGGTCAGGGAGCGGTGATCACTGTCCCCCAGATGATCACCCACTGACAGATCTGTGTTAAGCAGGTATATTACACGCATGTTTTTATCATTGAGGACACTGGTTTCAAAAGTCAGAAGTTATGTTGCAACTTCATCAAAATGACGGTTAAGGCTGCATTCGGCGTATTATACATAATTTTGTTCACCACATTGTTGGGAGGATTAGAAGGCCTTGGATAGCCTCCGAAGATGTTGAACGAGAGATCCGACAGAGGTCTCTAAGATCACCAAAGAAATAGACTGAGTAGACAGACAGTTACTTTTTCCAAAGTTGAAATATATCATACCAGAGGGAGTGCATTCGGGACAACATTGTAGGCCTGTTTCTGTACTCTGCTGGATGGTCTCTGTTCCTCAGGGTCCCTCTGTTTTGCAACACTCTCAACGGTCCCTGTACCTGTGACTCCACTTTCTAGGAACCGTGTACCTCTACCCCTGCGTCCTTCCGTTCTTTAACATATCGCAAGTTTCCTCACTTTGACCGTGCAAGTCCTACCCTGTTGTTTGCCCTCCTGAAATACGATAGTTCAAACTAAATTGCAAGTGCTCCTGTTCAGCCGACTTCCCCGGCGAATCGAGATCCCACTGTAAGAGGTAACTGTCTTCACTGTTTAAAACGCCATCAACGTTAATGTCGTCTGCAAGCTCACCTAACGTGTATTGTATAATCTGCTATAAATGGTCAATATAGTTGACAAAGATCACTGGACCCACCGCCGACCACCCTTGTGCAACGCTAGTGACGGGATTTCAGTCTGAGAAATGGACTGCAACTCTAAATTTTGTCCCATATCGCTGAGCCAAATATATACCGAATCAGCCATCCCTCCCTGCATCGCACACCCTCTCCCAGAGCGGTATACCATCTGGGTTCTTGTTAAATTCTATGTACATTATATCCGGCACCTTGGACTGAGCAGTCCTCCTCAATGAAATCGGGCAGAGAGATCTCCTTCGGTTCCAAAACATCTTCACACCAGTCTCTCATCTGAGCCCTTGTTAATAGCCCTGTTCAAGCCTCTGTATGGTACATCTACTACCAGTTCCTGGTCTGTCCTCCACAGTCAAATCCGCCCGAAAAATCTACCTGGGTCTCACGTCACCTGTCATCTCCTTCCCCCTTCTCTGGTTTATTTTCCCTATCTTTCCCTCTCCCGCCCAATCTCACTGCTCCATTCCTTCTTCGTCTCTCTCTACATTCCTCTCTTCTATCTTCCAGAGTGATCTACCATCTGGATTTTGATACGGGACTTGTCAGGCATCCATTATGCCTATCAATCCGGACATATCAGTCAATCAAGTTCCCCCGGGGCCCATACCATTACACGGAGTAGTCTATCATGTTGAAAAAAAAGTCTTATTTTCTTCTCTGTTCACAATGTCAACTTCCCTGTTCTCATGAAACGCCCTGGTTCCTTACTAAAAATATGAACACTGCTCCGCCCATTACGCTGGAAACTGCCGAGCGTTGTGGAAAGAGCTGAGCCCAGCTCCGAAACCAGCTTCCCCTCCATGAACTCTTTCTACACATAGCGCTGTTTCGATAAAGCATCCAGCATCAACAAGGGTCCCCGGACATTCTGTCTACTGCACCCTCCCATCGGAGAGAAAATGCAAAAGCATTTATCAGGTGGCTCAAGAACAGCTTCTACACTACAGTAATCAGACTATTGAACGGGCCCCAAACACGATAAGATGTACTCTTGACCTCAAATCCTTCTCTTCGTGGCTTTTGAACCTTATAGTCTGCCTACACTACAATTTCTCTGTAATTTTGATACTTTATTCTGCATTCTGTGATTGAGTAACCTTGTTCTACTCCAATGAAGTGATTTGCATCTAAGTGATAGGATCTCTCCTATCATTAATGTCTATCTGAATTACTTCTAATTATCTGGATAGGCAGGGTCTGATAACCAACAGTCAGCATGGATTTGTGCGTGGAAGTTCATGTTTGACAAATCTTATTGAATTTTTTGAAGAGGGTACAAGGAAAGTTGACAATGGAGAAGCAGTGGATATTATCTATATGTTGTCTATATGGTAGGTAATTGACAAGGTTCCACACGAAAAGTTAGTTAGGAAGGTTCAATCGTTAGGTATTAATTTTGAAGCAGTAAAATGCATTCAAAAGTGCCTGGATGGGAGTGGTGGATAACTGTTTGTCAGGTTGGAGGCCGGTGACTAGTGGTGTGCCTCAGGGATCTGTACTGGGTCCAATGTTGTTTGTCCTATACATTAATGATCTGGATGATGGGGTCGTAAATTAGAATAGTAAGTATGTAAACGATACTAAGATAGGTGAGATAGGTGGCGTTGTGGATAATGAAGTAGGTTTTCAAAGCTTGTCGAGAGATTTGGGTCAGTTAGAAATGTTGGCTGAAAGATGGAAGATGGGGTTTAATACTGATAGGATTGAGGTACTACATTTTGCTAGGAATAATCAAAATAGGACATACACCGTAAATGGTAGGGCATTGAGGAATGCAGTAGAACAGAGTGATCTAGTAATAATGGTGCACAGTTCCCTGATAATGAAATCTCATGTGGATAGGGTGGTGAAGAAAGTTTTTGGTATGCTGGCCTTTATAAATCAGATCATTGAATCAGATATACGAGTGGTATGTAATGTTAAAATTGTACAAGTCATTGGTGAAGGCAAAATATGGCGTATTGTGTACAGTTCTGGTCACCGAACTATAGGAAAGATGTCAACAAAATAAAGGGAGTATAGGGGACATTTACGAGAATGTTACTTGGGTTTCAGCACCTAACACAAAGAAAGTTTGAACAAGTTTGGCCTTTATTCTTTGGAGCATAGAAGTTTGAGGGGGGACTTGATAGAGGTATTTAAAATTATGAGGGGGATAGATCTAGTTGACGTGGATAGGTTTTTTTTCATTGACAGCAGGGGAGAATCAAACAAGAGGACATGAGTTGAGAGTTAAGGAGCAAAAGTTTAGAGGGTACATTTTTACACACAAAGTGGTAGCTGTGTGATAGATAGATAGATAGATAGATAGATAGATAGATAGATAGATAGATAGATAGATAGATAGATAGATAGATAGATAGATAGATAGATACTTTATTCATCCCCATGGGGAAATTCAACATTTTTTCCAATGTCCCATACACTTGTTGTAGCAGAAACTAATTACATACAATACTTAACTCAGTAATAATATGATATGCATCTAAATCACTATCTCAAAAAGCATTAATAATAACTTTTAAAAAAAAAAGTTCTTAAGTCCTGGCGGTTGAATTGTAAAGCCTAATGGCATTGGGGAGTATTGACCTCTTCATCCTGTCTGAGGAGCATTGCATCGATAGTAACCTGTCGCTGAAACTGCTTCTCTGTCTCTGGATGGTGCTATGTAGAGGATGTTCAGGGTTTTCCTTAATTGACCGTAGCCTACTCAGCGCCCTTCGCTCAGCTACCGATGTTAAACTCTCCAGTACTTTGCCCACGACAGAACCCGCCTTCCTTACCAGCTTATTAAGACGTGAGGCGTCCCTCTTCTTAATGCTTCCTCCCCAACACGCCACCACAAAGAAGAGGGCGCTCTCAACAACTGACCTATAGAACATCTTCAGCATCTCACTGCAGACATTGAATGACGCCAACCTTCTATGAAATACAGTCGACTCTGTGCCTTCCTGCACAAGGCATCTGTGTTGGCAGTCCAGTCTAGCTTCTCGTCTAACTGTACTCCCAGATACTTGTAGGTCTTAACCTGCTCCACACATTCTCCATTAATGATCACTGGCTCCATATGAGGCCTAGATCTCCTAGGCCTGGAACGAGCTTCCAGTGGAAGTGGTGGAAGCAGGTTCGATATCGCCATTTGAAGTAAAGTGGATCGGTATATGGACAGGAAAGGAGTGTAGGGTTATGGGCTGAGTGTGGGTCGGTGGGTCTAGGTGAGAGTAAGCGTTCTGCACTGACTAGAAGGGCCGAGATGGCCTGTTACAGTGCTGTGATTGTTATATGGTTATATATATGAACGATCTGGATGAGAATGTAGGTGGGTGGTTTGGTATGTTTGTAGATGATAGGTTGATGGGTGTTGTGGATCGCTTAGAGGACCTGCATTCAATTCCGTAGGACATGGATCAGTTTCTGATATGTGATGGAGGAATGGCAGATGGTGTTTAACCCGGAGAAACGTAAAATGTTGCACCTTGGTATGCGAAATGCTCAGAGATAGCACAAGATCAGAAGAGTTACAGAGGCTATCATTCACAAATGTGAAATGTCTAACACCAGAGGGAATGCATCGTGGACAGCATTGCCGGCCGAATGGCCTGTTCCTGCGCTGTAATGGCTGGTCTACGATGCAGGATGTTCGAAACACACAACGCGGTGTTAAATGCCCAGCTTCGCACAAGTCTTGGCCACAGATATTAGAGGTCCCGCGGGTAACACCTCCAGTCACGGACGTCCAACGTCCTCTGGGTTCTGTGGACAAGCCAGTACGGAAACTTAATTCCCAATTCACTGTGAATCCCAGTCATCACAATCTTGTGAATGCATCTCCCATGAGAGAGACTTTGTCAAAGGCCCGTCTGCAGTCAACTCTTTATCTCTCCACTGAAACGCGTGATCAACCCGAGATCCCTTTCTCTGTCGACAGTTAAGGGTTCTGTCGTTAACTGTCTCCTCTCCTTTCACATTTAACGCCCCAAAGGAAAATACCTCACACTTACCTGAGCTAAACTCTGTTTGCCATTTTCCACCCGGATCTACAACTGACCCATACCCCACTGAATCTATTGGCGATCTTACGCACTGTCCACAACTCCTACAATCTTTGTGTCGTCTGAGATTTTACAGCCTTCCATCTCTATTTTTATCCAGGACAGTCATAACCATCACAAACACCTGATGGTCCGGTTGCATATGTATACAATTTCCCACCATCTTTTATCATTTCTTCCTCAAAATTTATTTTTTTTTATTATAGAGAAACAGTACAGAATCGGCTCTTCCGGCCATTCAGGCCGCGCTGCCAACAATACTCTGAGTTATTCCTTTTTAATGACAGTTAAATTTACAATAAACGATTAACCGAAAAACCGATATGTCTTTGTACTATGGGAGGAACCCAGATCACCCGGAGGAAATCCACTGGCTCATGGGGAGTATTGGAAACTCCTTGCAAGCAGCGGCGGGAACTGAACCCGTGTCGCTGGTACTGTAAAGCGCCGCGCTAACCATCACGAGTCCGTGCTGCCCTTCTCCTTGTCAGCAGCCACAAAACATAGAAACACAATGGAGTCCACGAAAATCCCCACAACTTGTTCACCCCCACAAGACCGTCATTTATCTCATTCGTGAAAAATGAACAAAGCGGGCAAACAATGATACAGATAGGAAAAATAATAAACCCGTGACACTCTGTCTTTCCACTCTTACGCACCCCTTTCTCTCGCTCCATTGTCTCTTCCCCCGTCTCTCCCATTTTTTTCTGTCTCTTTTTTTTCACACATCCCACTCCCCATTCACATCGATCATCTCACCCGGACATTTCCTAGGTCCTTTCTCTTCTAGTTTTCTCTCCCCAATTGTCTCACATTTTCCCGCCCATCGCTCCCCTCACACCATACCCTTTCCTCTCCTTCGGTTTATCTGAATGGTCTCTCCACAGGTCCGCATAAGCAGGAGCCGAACGAGAACATCGGAAATAGACCGGACCGTAAGATCTGCTTACTCTGCCTAGTGACGTCCGTCCTCTTCCTGGCAGTGGTCGGGCTGTCGATCCATGGTGAGTCGAACGGACTCCGGTTGGAGTCAGACTGTAAACTAACAGAGTGGAATAAAACATGACCGTAAAACTCTGAATCCAGACAGCCAATTCCCCGTGCATCCCATGTATTCCCACATTCTGGATAAGCCTCCCCTGAGGGCTCAGTCAAACACCCACAGTTCCAACTTAATCGATGACATTCGGGAGACGTGTCTAAGTTTCTGGAATCAGAGAGACGCTTGTCAGCTCTGGGAAGTCAAGGAATTTGGACTCTCAGCGATGAGGCTCAATGTAACTGGGATTGAGAGAGGGAGGGGTGATCGTGGTGGCAGGAGAGACCGCGGCTGGTGGGTGGAAGGGAGTCCCAGTGGGGGACACGGCTGAATTCACACACATACTGAAAGAGAACATGGGAAATAGATCGAACCGTAGGATCTGCCAAATCTGCCTAGTTACTTCCGCCATTATCGTGATTGCTGACGGGCCCTCGACCCAAGGTGAGCCGAACGGGCTCCAAATGTAAATAAATTGTGATTGTAAAGCACCACAGTGACAATGACAATAAGACACCACTCACTGTGACACGTACACGCTCCTCAACCTGACACGTTCAGCTCCGCACCGTGACAAAGACTCACTCGTCACTGTAACACACCTTGCCGAGACAGTTTCGCCCCTCAACTTAACACAGATGCACCGCTCACTGATGTAATTACCCATACCTCACCCTGACACAAGCAAACCCCTTACCGTAATAGGGGATCCGAAATTCACAGCGAAACCTCCGTGACATTGACGCGCACCTCAGCGTGATACTGTCACACCAGTCGTGGCCATAACATGCCTTTCACTGTGAAACAGACACACCTCTCCCTGTGAGACCAGCTCACCCCACACCATGACACAGATTCTCTACCCACCGTGACACCGCCACCCCCCTCACTCTGATTTTTCCCTCGCCGTGACGTCAAGAAACCCTTCATTATGACTCGGCTCAACCCGCGACAGTGCACCTAACCACCTATCACAGTGACACCGACATTTTCCATAGAGTAACTCGGACATGCCCCGCAAGATACTGACGCAGAATCCCATTGTAAAATCAACAAAATCTTCACCGGGACTTTGGTATATCCCTCAGCGTGACACAGACACGCCCCTCAATATGGTGCCTACTCCTCTCACTGTGCCACCCTTCACCGTGACACTGACACAACACTCTCTGTGACCCGTTCGGTAGCGTGACGCTGACTCACGTGTTACTGTAAACGCTAAACATCCTTCACCATCTCTCTCAGTATCACAGATTCCCCAGTCTCAGATCACCCGGAGAACCTGTCTCAAGAATCTCTCTGCGCTCAACTCTAATCTTTCCGATCTTAAACGAATGCACAGCGAACTCCGTCACCAGTTCACTGAGATGGAAACGAAGTACAGATCTGTCAACGAAACCAAGGCTCAAATCTGTGAATTGTTGACCAGCAGAAGAGGTGAGGCATCATCCCCCTCTTTCACCCGCTCCTCATCACAGGACAAGCATGGAGAGAGGAATCGTCATTCTGTGCTTGACATCGGGAGTGTGTGAAGAGAAGGTATGGAGAGTGATTCACTCTGTGTTTGAGCTGGTCAGTTTGTGACGCGTCTCCCTGGAAGAAGTTGTATTCTGTCACTGAACTCAGGAGAGTTTGGCGGGATGTTGTAGAGGTGGATTCACTCTGGGTCTGACTTCGGGATTGTGGGACGTAGCATTAAAATTTCCTTCTATGTCTGACTCCGGGAATGTCTGATGGGACGGTATGGATCCAGCTTCACTCTGTGCCTGACCGAGGGATTGTATGTTGGGACAGTGCCCAGAGCGAATCACCTCATTTCTGACCTATGAAGTGTGTTATAGCACTGTGGAGAGAGAGCTTCACTCTGAATTCGGGAGTGTGTGAAGAGACGGTGCAGCGGGGACTTCGCTTTGTGTCTGAATACGGGAGTGAGTTATGGGATGTTGCAGAAGGAGCTTTACTCAGTGTTTGATCCCGGGAGTTTGCGATGAGACTGTGTGGAAGGAGTTTGTATTAAAAAAAAATGGCTTAAAGGAAGAAAGCAGAAAGGTAGTTGTGGAAGGAAAGTATTCTGCCTGGAGGTCGGTGTCTAGTCGAGTGCCGCAGGGATCTGTCCTGGGACCCCTGCTGTTTGTGATTTTTATAAATGACCTGGATGTGGAGGTGGAAAGATGGGTGAGTAAGTTTGTGGATGACACGAAGATTGGAGGAGCTGAAGATGGAGCTGTATGTTGTCGAAGGTTACAAGAGGATATAGACAGGCTGCAGAGTTGGGCATAAAAATGGCAGATGCAGTTCAATCCGGACAAGTGTGAGTTGATGTATTTTGGAAGGACAAACCAGAAGACTGAGTACAGGATTAATGGTCAGTTACATAAGAGTGTGGATGAACAAAGTTGACCTTGGGTTTCAAATCCATACATCCCTCAGGGTCCCTGCGCAGGTTGATAGGGTAATTAAGAAGGCCTATGGCATGCCAGGCTTCATTAACAGAGGGATTCAGTTCAAGAGTAGAGAGGTCATGTTACAGATCTGCAAATCTCCGGTGAGACCGCACTTAGAGTATTGTGTTCAATTCTGGTCACCTCATTGTAGGAAGGATGTGGAAGCTATAGACAGGGTGCAGAGGAGATTTACCAGGATGTTGCCTGAGTGGAGAACAAGTCATATGAAGCAAGGTTAGCAGAGCTGGGATTTTTCTCTTTGGAGCGTCGAAGAATGAGAGGGGACTTGATAGAGGTCCACGAGATTATAAGAGGCATAGATAGGGTGGTTAATCAGTACCTGTTTCTCAGGGCACAAAAAGAAAAAAAAACACCAGAGGGCATAGGTACAAAATTTAGGGAGGGAAGTTTAGGGGAGACATCAGGGGTAAGTTTTTTTACACAGAGGGTTGTGATTGCCTGCAATGACTTGCCAGGGATGGTGGTGGAGGCTAAAACATTAGGGTTATTTAAGAGCCTCTTGGACAGGCACATGGATGAAAGAAAAATGGAGGATTTTGGGGTAGTGTTGGTTTATGCATTTTTAAAGGATTATATGGGTCAGCACAACGTGGAGGGCTGAAGGGCCTGTACTGTGCTGTAGTGTTCTATAGTTTTATGGTTCTATGGAGTAACAGCGAGAGACTGACCCCGGAGGGGTGTGACTGGACGGCGTGCAGGAAATTTCACTGCACGTCTGAACGCTGGAATGTGTGATGAGGCCATGGCGAAAGAGATTCACTCTGTGTCTGATCCAGGCAGTGCGTGACGAGACTTTGTAGAGGGAGAAAACTATGTGTCTCTCTCCGGGAGTGTGTGATCGGACGGTGTGCAGGGAACTTATAGCTGTGTCTCACCCCGTGTGTGTTTGATGTGACTCTGTGTTGGACCCAGTTGCGTGTGATGAGTAGCTACTGCGGGACGTGGGGTGGGCGAGTGCCTTTGACAGGGGGTGGGGAACGTTATGTGTTTGTCTGACACCGGTAACGGTGACGCGTGCCTGGATGGTGTTCCGCTTTGTGTCAGATATCTCTCTGATAGGACTGTGGAGGGAACGTCTCTCGTTTATTGACCCCTGTGATGTCACCGGTAGACATCATGCTATGGTTGACCACGGGAGTGTGCGGCGGAATGAAGCAGAGTGTGTTTCATTTCCTATCTGACCACGGGAGGTTGTATTCGGGTAGTGTGGAGGGAGGTCTACTTTGTATTTGTCCGCAGTGCCGTGTGATGGGAGAGTGCGCAGGGAGCTTCACTCTATGTTTGACCCAGGGAGTGTGTGATAGTGTGGATTAGGGTTAGGATCGTGTGTGATGGGACAATCTGGAAGGAGCATCACTCTGTGTCTGACACCGGGACAGTATGATGTGACCGTGAGACAAGAGCTTCATTCTTCTCCTGTCTCCGAGAGTGTGTGACGGGACATGGTGTACGGAACACAGATTTGTGTCTGACCCGTCAGGAAGTGTGTGTTTGAATGGCCTGCAGGGACTTTCACTCTATAACTGATGGGACGGTGCCGAGTTAGTTTTATTGCATGTCTGATCTTGGGAGTGTGTGATGGGACCGTGTGGCGGGAGATTCACTTTATGTCTGGCCGGAGGAGTGAGTGATGGGACGGTATGAAAGCAGCGACACCTGCTGTCTGAATCCGGGATGGGAGTTGTGGACGGAGGTTGAATTTTTCTGATCCCATTCGGTGCAATGGGAGTTATGGAGGGAGATTCACTGTTTTTTATTGCTGACTTGCAGAGCAAACGTGTCCTCAGAACTGGATCGGAAACGTAAATCGGTGTTATTTCATATCCTCCTTGGAGAAACCTTATGATGGAGCGAGGGAACTTTGTTCAAAATTTGATGGAAGGCTCCTCGAAATAAATTCAAAACAGGAAGAGGTAAGTGATTCCCGGAGTCTAACAGAGATAGATAGATAGATAGATAGATAGATAGATAGATAGATAGATAGATAGATAGATAGATAGATAGATAGATAGATAGATAGATAGATAGATAGATACTTATTCATCCCCATGGGGAAATTCAACATTTTTTCCAATGTCCCATGCACTTGTTGTAGCAAAACTAATAACATACAATACTTAACACAGTAAAAATATGATATGCATCTAAATCACTATCTCAAAAAGCATTAATAATAGCTTTTAAAAAGTTCTTAAGTCCTGGCGGTTGAATTGTAAAACCTAATGGCATTGGGGAGTATTGACCTCTTCATCCTGTCTGAGGAGCATTGCATCGATAGTAACCTGCCGCTGAAACTGCTTCTCTGTCTCTGGATGGTGCTATGTAGAGGATGTTCAGAGTTTTCCATAATTGACCGTAGCCTACTCAGCGCCATTCGCTCAGCTACCGATGTTAAACTCTCCAGTACTTTGCCCACGACAGAGCCCGCCTTCCTTACCAGCTTATTAAGACGTGAGGCGTCCCTCTTCTTAATGCTTCCTCCCCAACACGCCACCACAAAGAAGAGGGCGCTCTCCACAACTGACCTATAGAACATCTTCAGCATCTCACTACAGACATTGAATGACGCCAACCTTCTAAGGAAGTACAGTCGACTCTGTGCCTTCCTGCACAAGGCATCTGTGTTGGCAGTCCAGTCTAGCTTCTCATCTAACTGTACTCCCAGATACTTGTAGGTCTTAACCTGCTCCTGATTAACATAAATTGAATCATTCCACACCGTCCCACCACACACTCCCGGGGTCAAGCACAGAGTGAATCTCCCTCCACACCGTCCCATCACACACTCCCGGGATCAGACACAGAGTGAAACTACCTCCACACCGTCCCATCACACTCTCCCGGGGTCAGACACAGAGTGAATCTCCCTCCTCACCGTCCCATCACACTCTCCCGGGGTCAGACACAGAGTGAATCTCCCTCCTCACCGTCCCATCACACTCTCCCGGGGTCAGACACAGAGTGAATCTCCCTCCTCACCGTCCGATCACACACTCCCGGGATGAGACACAGAGTGAAACTACCACTGGAAGCAGAATTAGATTCAGGTTTTTTATCACCGGCATGTGATGTGAAATTTGTTAACTTAGCAGCAGCAATTCAATGCAATCCATAATCTAGCAGAGAAAGAAAAAATATAATAAATAAAGTAAAACATAATAAAAATAAACAAGTAAATCAAACACATATATTGAAAAGATTAAATTAAATGTAAATAAAAACAGAAATGTTCAGCATTATAAGAAGTGAGGTAGTGTCCAAAGCTCTAACCCATTCAGGAATAGGATAGCAGAGGAGAAGAAGCTGTTCCTGAATCACTGAGTCTGTACCTTCAGGCTTCTGTATCTCCTACCTGATGGTTACAGAGAGAAACGGGCATGCCCTGGGTGCTGCAGGTCTTTAATAATGGACGCTGCCTTTCTGAGACTCCGCCTCCTGAAGATGTCCTGGGTACTTTGTAGGCAAGCGCCCACGATGGAGCTGATTAGATTTACAACCTTTCGCAGCTTCTTTCGGTCCTGTGCAGTAGCCCCTCCATACCAGACAGTGATGCAGCCTGTCAGAATGCTCTCCACGCTGCAAATGTAGAAGTTTTTTTTTAGTGTGACCGAATGAAGTCCCTCCACGCCGTCCCGTCACACACTCCATCTATACCGTCTGATCACACATTCCTGGCAGCAGACACTGCGTGGATCCATCTCTGTCCCATCTCTTCACATTTTCCCGTGGTCAGGTATGGAGGGAGGCTAAATGGAACCCTGACGTTGGACCAGCATGCTTTTGTCTGAGGCTCGGCGGGGGGGGTGGGGGGGTGGGGAGGGGGTCGATACTGCCTCCGGCCCGGTCAAACCGAATAATCTCCATTGTGTGGGTGTGGCCTGGTTACAAATCAATCCCAAGATATAACGAGCAGAACACCATTTCCAATTAAATGATTGGGCTTTATGATTCTTCATTTGACTATGGGTCATTACAGAAAACAAAGAGAAAAAGGGCCCATTTTAACGAAACAGTCTAATACGCTCCTTGGAGCTCACTGTTTTCCCGTCCGTCCGTTCTCCATCGATTTACCCCGGGTGTGGTCGACTCCCAACACCATTCCAGGACCGCTCAGGCCTGCAGTCTACGATTACCCCGCTCTGGCATCTTCTCTCTCCATCTTCTGCCGAACAAAAGCCCGCGAGTCCCTCGCTCTCGGGCTCACAGGAAAGAGAACCCCTCCCATCATGGGACGCCACCCATTCCAAAGCCCCCGTTATCTCTCGTCATAACACAAACACACTGTTGCTACAGAGAAACTATTACATTAGCAGTGAAACATTTCCCAGGGCTTTGCATGCACATTAATCGGAAGGATTTACTTTCACAGAATTTTATTTCCATCTCTATCGGCTACGGACCCGGAATTTACTGGATTGGAAAATGCAGAGACGGGTGAGGTTTGGACGGTTGCAGGTCGGTGGTGTGGGACTGACACGAGGCCGTGGGGAGAGAGCCGGGAGTGGGATTAGTTTTCAGATTTACAGATTTACGCTGTGAGTCAGGTTGGAGACTGACACGAGGCCGTGGGGAGAGAGTGGGTCAGTGGGATAAGATCGGAGGCTGACGCAAGGCAGTGGGGAGAGAGTAGAACAGTGGGATTAGTTTGAATACTGACACAGATTTGTGGGGAGAGAGTGGGTCAGTAGGATTAGTTTGAGTATTGACACAGATTTGTGGGGAGACAGTGGGTCATTGGGATTAGTTTGGAGACGGGGCTGTCAGGAGAGTGGAACAGTGGGATTAGTTTGTTGCCTGATGTAGGGTTGTCGAGAGAGGGTGGGGAAATTGGATTAATTTGGGAACTGACTCGAGATTGTGGGGGAGAGCGGTGTACTGGGACTCGTACGGCCAAGAAACCGGAGCTGTGGGGAGAGCGTGGTATCATGGGATTAGTTCAGAGTCTGACAAGCGGCTGTGGGGAGAGCGTAGATTAGTGGGATTAGTTTGCCGACGGTCTCCGGTTATCTGCTGGAGCTGTTTTGTCTCTGTTGAAATTGTCTGACCCTTTTTGATAGGAATGTGGCCTCTGATCTTCTGTACAAGATTTTCTATGGATCGCCCACCTGCAGTAAATGTGACTCGTCCCGTGACAATTTCCATTGCAAAAGGAAACACAGATTCATCTGTGAGAAGTCGGCACATTTATACCCGGATATTCCAGAAGAGATCCAAGTTCTCTGTCAACAGCCTGTCGGGACGACTTCAATCATGTGACTACACCCCGCTACTCCTCATTCAATCTGCCCACTCTCATTCTGCCATCCTTTCATCCCCACCCACCCTCTCTTCCCCTCATTCCTACTCCAGTCTCCTCCTCTACTCGCATCCACATTCTTCTCACTACTCTCTCTACCCTTCGAGAGTACTCCTCTCCCCTACCGCCCCCGCTCTACCCCGCTCCCCCCATTTATTCCCACTTTCTACTCCTCGTCTCGCTCTGCTATTCTTCTCACCAACTTATTCCGTTTCTCCACCCTCCTCTCCCCCTCAGGTCCCATTATCTGACCCTCCTCACTCCGTCCTCTCCACACACTCTCACCTCAATTCTGTGCACTCTAAATTCCCCAACACAGAGGAAAAAGACTGTGCACATTTACCCTATCTGTGCCTCTCCTGGCTTCATACCCACGCTCCAAGTAACAGTGACACATCCTTCTTGCCGGCTGTCCATAATCCAGACACTCGACACCCAGCAACATCCGCGGAAATCTCCGTCAGCGCTCTTTCCAGCTCAGTGGCATCTTTCCCACAGGAGGGCGACGAGAACCGAACACCGCCCTGCAAGTGCGACCTCACCGGCGCCTTGTACAATTACAACGTGACCTCAGCACGCTGCAAATATGTAAATTTAACGTAAATTGGAAAAAAAAATAAATACTGCAAAAAAGGTGAATACCGAGGGAGTGTTTAAGTGTTCAGCGAGCTTTCGCAATCCGATGGCGGAGGGGAAGCAACTGCTTGTAAATTGTTGAGTTTACAGGCGCCTGTAACCCCCTCCCCGATGGTACCGATGGGAACTGGACATTTCCCAGCTGGAGGGGTTCCTCGCTGATGGATGTGGTCTTCCCCGAGGCATTCCTTCTAGAACATGTCCTCGATGGAGGGGAGGGTTGTGCCCGTGATGGGGTTGGCTGAGCCTTGAACCCGCTGCAGCCTCGGGCGACCCTCTGCGTTGCAGCCTCCACACCAGGCGGCGATGCGACAAGTCAGAACGCTCTCCACAGTACATCCGGAGAAAGTCGCGAGTCTTCAATGACAGACCACTCTCCCTCAAACCCCTAACCTTGCAATCCCCTCTGTACCGAGAGAGTTATGGATGGTAGAGAAGGCAAGGGCCGAGTAGAGTCTAGAATACACTCCGGCTCAGACTCGAAATAATCAAGACCACAGTGATGAAATCCAAATATTAAGTCACAAACAGCAGTACAGGAAATCGATCCCGTACGGTTGAACACTGAGTGCTCGGCGCGAGGCCTTGACCGACAGACATTCCATGAAGGAACATTGGCAGACAATGATTGGCAGTCTGAGTCTTAAAGGGAAAGTGACAGCGAACTACTCTCCGAGGAATGGGAGTGCTGAAACCTCGATATCCGAGTCTGTTCTCTCAGGAACATGACACGTTCTTTGTGTCACATGAATATGTTTTTCCCAGTGAGGACCCTCACAGACCCAGTATCACAGGATGCCATACAAGAGAGTCACCCTCTCTCCCCAAAACTTTGTGTCAGACTCCAAACTAATTCCACTCCTACCCCCCTGCGTCAGTCACCAAAATAATCCCAGGGTAGTGATCCCTCCCGTCAGCCCTCTGCCAGTTCTCAAAATATTCCCCTGCCCTGTCCTTCCCCGACAGACACCAATCGGTTCCCAAAGTATTCCCATTGTACCATCCTCTCCAAACAAGCTCGTACAGTCGTCAAACAAATCCCAGTCCCCCTCCCTCTTCCCAACAAACTTCATTCAGTCCGCAAACTTATCGCATCTTTACTCCTCAGGCGTATTTCATTTCCCAACTCCCACACCACACCCGTTCTCGCATTTTCGAATCTAGTAAGCAAGGACTCCGTGGACAAGAGAGCGGAAAACAAAACTCTGTATTTTTTTTTTTGATTAATGCCTAGAAACGAAGACGATTCCCGGAGCTTTTCTCGGTTTATTACAACAGGGGTGTACGACGGGTCGGTGTGGTGGGTGCTTCACTCTGTGCCGGACACCGGGCTGTTTGATGCGACGGTGCAGAGGGAGCAACATCTGTCTCTGACCACGGGAATGTGTGATGTAAACGTTCGGACGGAGAATCACACTGTGTCGAACCCGGGCGTGTGTAATCGGACGCTGTGGTGCGAGTTTTACTCCGTGCGTGTGTAATTGGACGGAAAACAGGAAATATCACTGCGTGTGTGACCCATGGGTGTGCCTGACGTGACCGTGTGGAGGTAGCTTCAATCTGTGTACGACACGCGAACGCGTGGAGGGAGGTTTACTCTGTGTCTACATCCGGGATTGTGTGCAGGCAACATCACTCTGAGTCTGACACTGCGAGTGTGTGAATCCCACTCTCTGTCTGACCAGGTGTGTGTGTGTGTGTGTGTGTGTGTGTGTGTGTGTGTGTGTGTGTGTGTGTGTGTGTGTGTGTGTGTGTGTGTGTGTGTGTGTGTGTGAGAGAGAGAGAGAGAGAGAGAGAGAGAGAGAGAGAGAGAGAGACAGACAGACAGAGAGAAAGAGAGGAGACAGAGACAGGCAGATTCACGCTGACCCCGAGATTGTGTGATGGGACGCTGTGGAGGGAGATTTACTCTGTGTCTGACCCCGGGAGCGTGTGATGGGATGGTGTGGAGTGAGATTCACTCTGTCTTTGACCCCGGGAGTGTCTTATAGGACGGTGTGGAGGGAGATTCACTCTGTGTCTGACCCCGGCAGTGTGTGTGATGGGACGGTGTGGAGGGGGATTCACTCTGTGTCTGACCCCGGGTGTGTGTGATGGGACGGTGTGGTGGGAGATTCACTCTGTGTCTGACCCCGGGAGTGTGTGACGGGACGGTGAGGAGGGAGATTCACTCAGTGTCTGACCCCGGGAGTGTGTGATGGGACGGTGCGGTGGGAGTTTCACTCCGTGTCTGACCCCGGGAATGTGTGATCGGACGGCGCGGAGGGAGATTCACTCTGTGTCTGACCCCGGGACTGTGTGTTGGGACGGTGCGGAGGGAGATTCACTCTGTGGCTGACCCCGGGAGTATGTGATGGGACAGTGTGGAGGGAGAGTCACTCTATGTCTGACTCCGGGAGTGTGTGGTGGGACGGTGTGGAGGGAGATTCACTCTGTGCCTGACCCCGGGAGTGTGTGATGGAACGGTGTGGAGGGAAATTCACTCTGTGTCTGACCCCGGGAGTGTGTGATGGGACAGTGTGCAGGAAGAGTCTTCTCGAAAGTTCAGCTTTGAGTAGTTAGAGGTGAAATTATCTGGGAGAGAGAACGAGAAATTGAGAGAGACGGGGAGAGACCAGGAAAAAAATTTGGGGGGAGGGAGGACAGAGACAGCGAGCAGTAAGTGGCGAAGAAAGATTAGGAATTGAGAGGGATAGATGTGGGCGAGAGAGGTATGAGAGGTTGGGGCACAAAAGATGAGGGACAGAGGGAAGACAGGAGAAAGTGCGAGGACACAGAGCAGTAGAGAGAGGGCAAATGAGGTGGATGGTGTGGTGGAGGGAGGTGTATCCGATGGGGGCAATGGACGAAAAATTGGGATAGAATGGGGAGAGTGAATGGGGAGAGTAAAGGGTATGGCGAACGGGAGAGAGAGTGGCGAATGGAGAGTGGGCAAGTAAGTTTATGTGACGGTGGATTGAGAAAGGTGAGAGAGAGGGGGAGATTGAGGGCGAGGGAGTGGGTGAGGAAAAGGGGAGAAAGTGTTAGAGAAGGCGAGAATGGAGATAGAGGAGAAAAGGGGAAATAGAGAGTGTGGTTAGAAAGTGTAGATTGTGGTACAAATTGCATACAGCTCTCCTTCCACACCGCCTCTCCCACTGTCCTCTCTCCTCACCACTCCTCCCACAGTGTTCCCTCGCCACAGGCCAACCCGCAATGCTCCCTCTTCTGTGTTCCACCTCAGCACTACTTCCTCAGTACCCTCGCTTCATCGCCCTCCCACTGTCCTCTCTCCACACCACTCCTCCCACAGTGTTCCCGGTCATCCCGCGGTGATCCCTCTTCTCTGTTCCACCTCAGCACTACTTCCTCAGTACCCTCGCTTCATCGCCCTCCCACTGTCCTCTCTCCACACCACTCCTCCCACAGTGTTCCCGGTCATCCCGCGATGATCCCTCTTCTCTGTTCCACCTCAGCACTACTTCCTCAGTACCCTCGCTTCATCGCCCTCCCACGGTACTATCTCCACACCGCTCCCCCTATTGCAACCCCGACGTTCGCTGACCGCTCGTTCCACACCACATCTCCTCATTTCCTCTCCATCGCTATCTCTCACACATTCTCAAACAGGGAATCATTAGGGTCAACTGTGCGCTTGCGCTGAGCTCCCTGGACAGGAACGGACCCATCAGCTAAACACAGTTAAACCAAGAAAGATGAAACTGACTGCCATCTGTCCGGACCCGGGGATCAGAGAGGGCCTGGACATTCAGTTCCACGTATGTTACATCAGGTTCCGCTGGGGACCGTACAGTGAGAGTCAGAAACAGGGTGAGGCTCCCTCCACCCGTCCGATCGCACGCACCCCGGATCCAACAAAAAATGAAGCTCACCCCCTCCGTTTCTCTGCCCCGCTCACCCATCGATGGAGAGTTTTTGCGAACTGCACGTTCATGTAAGTCTCGCTGCCGTCCATCCTGTCGAGAATTCTCTGCGTCTCTGAGCTCAGAAAGGGGAAGCAGCCGTTGTCAGAGGAAGTCCGTGTTGACAGAGGAGGCGGACTGACACCGACAAACAGCAGATGGATAGCTGATAGAGAAAGCAAACAGGAACAGGCGGAGGAAGTGGGGGCAGGGAGGAGAGAGACTAAGGGTGTGGGAGAGTGTAATTATGGTAACTTCACACACTTCATGAACCCTGACACCTGGAACTTTCACCACACTGCTGGTGCCATCTGCAATGGAGACTGATGCAAAATACCCAGTCACTTCATCCGCCATTCCATTGTTCCCCATTACAAACGACCCAGAAACGTTGTCCAGCGGTCAGATATCCACTCTCGCCTCTCGTTTATACTTTATGTATCTGAAGAAACTTTTGGCATCCTCTTCAACTGTACTGGATTGGTTACTCTCGTATTCCATCTTTCCCGTCTTAATGACCTTTTAAGTTGTCTTATTTTAAAAGCGCTGAACAAATTCTCAATCGTCCAGCTCCCCACTAACCTTTGCTCAATTATAGGCTCTCTCGCTTTTGCTTTTATGTTGGCTCTGACTTCTCTTGTTATCGACCGTTGTGTCATCTTTCCTTTAGAATATTTCTTCCACTTCGGGATGTTTATATCCTGTACCTTCTGGACTGCTTCCCGAAATCCGAGCCATTGCTGCTCTGCCGTCATCCCTGCAGTGTTGTTTTCCAATCAATTCTGGCCAGCTCTTCTCTCATGCCTCTGTAATTCCCTTTATTCCACTGTAATACTGACACATCTCCACTTGGCTTCTCCTTCTCAAATATCAGGATGGATTCGGTCATATTATGACCCCTTTCCCCTCAGGGATCTTCTATCTTAACATACCTGATGAATTATGCTGCATTTAACAGCCTCCATCCGATTATAGCGGATCCCCGTTTGGCTTAAACCACGAGCTGTTCTGAAAAAACTATCTCGCAGGCACTTTAGAAATTCACAGTCCTTGGCGTTTAATTCAAGGGGAATGGAATATAAAACAGGAGATGTTGAAGATGTATAGGGCACTAGTCAGGCCGCACGGATTATTGACGACAGTACTGGGCCCCTTATCTCAGAAAGGATGTATTGTAATTGGGGCGGGTGCAGAGGATGTTCAGGAGTATGATTCTGGAAATGAGGGGGTTAAAATATCAGGGGGCGCTTCACAGCTGTCGGCCTGTACTCACTTATATTTAGAAGAATGGGTGGGAATCTCATTGAAACTTGGCGAATGTTGAATGTTGAACAGGATCAGGAGGATGTGGAGAGCCGGATTCCTCTGGTGGCTGGATGCAGATGTAGACGGAACAGCCTCGAAATTGAGTTAGAACGGAAGTAAGTAGGATTTTGTGTGGTTTGTCTACTGTGGAGGCATTAAGGGATATGGTATGAGAGCAGGTGCATAGTATTGACTAGATCTGGCATCGAACAAGAGGAATTGACGGAGAAGGCTAGATGGGCTGAATGGCCTAATTCGGCTCCTGTGCCTTATGGTCTTACGCAATCCAACAACAACCTGATTTTCCCAATCTACCTGTACATTGTAGTCTCCCATGTCTACCGTAACATTGTTCAAAACCTTCCAACCCCATGACACCTCTTTCCAACGGGCGGATTTCATTTTTTACCAACAGAACAAAGCGGCTTCTGTACCCTCCTGCCTGTCCTCTCGATACAATGCTTATCCTTGGACATTAAGCTCCCAACTATAATCATCCTTGAGCCATGATGCAGTGATGCCTCCCACATCATACCTGCCAATCTGCAACTGTATCCCTTTGACTGCAGTTTCAACGTATTAGCAGCCTCTCCTCTGTCTGTAACCTGTTGCCTCACGTTTCGCACTATTATCCGCCTTTCCCACGATAATGCTTGGAATGAAGTACACGCAGATCGGGATACTAGTCACATCATGCTCAATCTTTTGATTCCTAATTTTGTCTGAATTCCTCCCATCACGTCTCCACTAAATGTTCTGGCATTCTGTTTCCCATCCGCCTGCAATCCTAGTTTCACAGCCCCCTTTCCTGTCTGCAAACCGTTCCTCATTCTGGCCTACCGAGTAATCCTGAGACACCACTCGGGGGTCCAGACCTATAACTTAGCACCTAACTCCCTGTACTCCCTCAGCATTCGTCCACGCCATGACATTAGTACCTAAGCGGACCGCGACTTCTGACTGCCCTCCCTCGCTCTTAAGTATACTGAGGGTTCGGTCTGAGACATCTCGGAACCTTGCAGCCGGGAGGCAACATCACATCACATCCGGGAATCTTGTACTCGTCCATCGACCCTCCTGTCTGTTCCCCTAACTAAGTCATCATCATTAAACCGTCATTAGCCACTTCGCCCGCTATCTGTTCCCTTTTGAGTCACAGGGGTCACCTCTCCAGCAGTATCCAAAGTGGTTTACCTGCTATTGTGGAGGATGGTCACACGGGTCATCTGCACTGGCTCCTTAACTGTTAACCCCATCTGGCCGTCACCCAGTTTGCTGTGTCCTGCACCTCTCAACATGTCCTATCTATCACCACCACAGCCTCTTGAATCGCTTGGTCTCTTTGTGGCAGCATCTCAGAAGAACGATATTGCGTCAAGTACATTGCCCCGTTACAATTTGTCTCTCGGCTGAGTGGAGCTATAGCGGGCGCTATCTAACTCGCTCTCTACTGGACCTTGGACCATCTGGACAATAGCAATACCTACGCTGTGGTTTATTGAAACAGCTCACAGTTCTGCACAATTATTCCTCAGTTCTAATCAACAAGCTCCAAATCCTAGGGTGTTGTATCTACCTCTACACCAGAATGTGTGCCTTCCTCATCAGGAAACCACAGTCAGTGTTGATCGGTGATAAGATTTCCGATTTAAAGACAGTGTTGAAGCAGCAGAGAGGCTACAGAGGGGCTGAAAAGATCAGCAGAACGGGCAAAGGAGTGGCAGGTGGAATACAGTGCCGGGATGTGCTTGGTCATGCAACTTGGTGGAAGAAACAGAAGTGTAGACTATTTTGTAAATGGAGAGAAGATTCAACAATCTCCAGCGCAAAGGGATTTGGGAGTGCTCGTGCAGGATTCCCTCAGTGAATCTGTAGATGGAGTTGGTGGTGAGGAAGGCAAATACAGTGGCAGCTTTCCTTTCCAGAGGACTGGAATATAAAGGCAATCATCACATCTTCAGCCTGTTTAAGAACCTAATCCAGGCTATTATGAGCGGTTTTGGACACTTATGTAGGAAAAGATGTGTTGACATTGAGGAGCGTTAAATGGGGGCTCAGGAAAATGATTCCGGGATTGAAACGCTTATCACATTAGGATCATTTGATGAATCTGGGACTGTCCTCAACTGAAAGTCAGAAGAATGAGCGGTGACCCCATTGAAACCGATCTAATGTTGAATGTCCTCGATAGAGTGGGTGGGGAGAGAAGGCTTCCAATGGTGGGAAGACTAACCACAGCGGGAACAGCCTCTCAATACAGGGGTGACAATTTAGAACGGAAATCGGGAGGAGGTTCATCAGCCAGAGAGGGGTAAATTTGGGGAATAAGTAGCAGCAGGCTGTTGTGGATGCCAATTCACTGGGTATATTTAAGACATCGGTAGAACGAGGAAAGAGGTTCTGCTGAGGGAACCAGAGCCGCTGGGGACTGAAAAATCAGACACGAAAAAAAATGTATCTCGGATTACTGCCTCAGCCACATGAAAACTGGCATAAGGTAAAGAAGAATAGAGAGTTAAACACCTGGCTCAGGATTTGAGTTCATGGGATATGGGTCCTAGTATTAGGGAAGGAGGGAGCTGCTCCAATGGGACGGGCTCCATCTGGAACGTGACTGGACCTGGATCCAGCAAATCACATAACGAGAGCTGTGGATATGGGGTTTAAACTACATAGTGGGAGGTGTGGAGTGGTCTTAGCAGATTGCAGAAGTAGAGATAAATTATAAGAGAATAGTGTGGATAAAGATAAATTAAAATCAAAAAATAAAAACGAAATTAATAAGAGTGGAGTGAAAAGAAGAAACCGCGCTCTCTTAGATCCGTTCTGTGCAATGAGAGAGGGAATATTAGTGATCTTGTAGTTAGGGGTCCTCTTGGAAAGAGTGATCACAGTATGACTGAGCTCCTCATACAAATGGAGGGTGCAACAGGTCGGTTTGAAGCCAGTATATTGTGCCTCAACATGGAGACAACAATGGGATGGTGTGAACTGGGAACACAGGCTCTGTGGCGGAACGGTTGAGGATCCTGGGAAGACTTTCACAGAGAATTTTCATGGTCCTGAACAGACGTACATTCCGGTTGAAAGCAAGGAGAGGAAGAGTTGGGAGAGCCAGCCGTGGATAACAAGGGAAATGAACGAAGGCATCAAACTAAAATGCTCGTGCACACAACGTCGCCAAGTGTGGCGGTTAACCAGAATATTGGGAAATGTTTAAAATGCAACAGAGAACTGCTAAGCGAGCAATTAAGAAAGATAAGCTGCACTATGAAAATCAACTAGCACAAAATATGAAAACGGACAGTAAAACGCTTTCTAATTATACAAAGCGAAAAGGTTAATGTGAACGCGCATCCTAGTTTCGGCACGTCAATTCCCCGGAGTGTGGTGAGCTGTCACTTTCCCTTTAAGACTCAGGCTGCCAATTTTTGCCTGCCACATTCCTCCCTGGAATGTCTGTAGTTAAAGGGATCCTCAACCAGAGGAGATCCCTTTCTGGTTTGTGAATTCGTCTTTGGTTTTCTTCAATGTGTTCTTGTTTATTTCGCATCTGAGTCTGAGTGTATTCTACACCTTGCTCTGTATTCACTTTCACCACCATCCATAGCACTCAGATACCAAAGGGATGACAACTGTAGGAGTCTGGGGATCTGTCGTCTCTCGCTGAAGATTCGGAAATTTCTCCAGAGGTACAGTGGACAGGATCAGGATCTGGTATGGAGCCTGCAACTCAGAGGGTCGCAAGAGGCTGCAGAGGGATGTCGCCCCACCCAGCTCTATCATGGTGAACCCTCCCCTCCATGGCTGTGGGCTGAATTTGAGAGGGTGGGGAGAGCTGAATGAAATCCTTTCCGGCATCACAATGTCCATCTCCCTCCATTCCCTGTACATGCACGCGCCTGTGAAAGAAGCACTTAAACACCTCTATCGATCTGTCCCGCCCATAAACCCTGGCAGTACATTCCAGTCACCCACGATCTCTGTATGAACAAGACCTTGCCCATCACAGCTCCTTTTAGCATACCCCCTCTCACCTTAAACTCTGCGGTATTTGAAATTTCTATCCTAGCGCAGAGACGTACAGTTTATCTCGTCTGTCTATGTCTTTCGAAATGAGAATGTCCTGTATCTGCTCAACTTTCACACTACGCCGCTCCAGGAAAATTTACCGGTTGTCTGGTCTATCTGGGTCTCTCGTAATAATATAGGATTTACCCCCAAGGAAATGGTCATTTATTTTTTATTCCTCATTTCCACCCATAGGGCCTCACTTAGACGCGTTCTCATGTCCGTCGTGACTGAGCAGGGCGGTGACATTTTCTCTGCCTAGGATTTTCACCCTTCCTCCTTGAATTCCTTCCGCTTTCTGATGTCTAACGCTGGAATTGAATTGAATTGAAATGCAGTGAAACTGTCTCGCCTTTAGATGGCGCACCTTCCTTGAAAGATCCCACTGCGATTTTCCATCATTCGGTCACCTCTCCGACAGTATCCACAGTAATATAACTGTTGCTAAGGATGAGAGATATCCGGTGGAAGGCGCGAGGTGTAGCAACAAACGTCAGCTCTCCCTCATAGACCACACAATTGCCTGTGAACACAGTAAGGGAGGCGAATGGGGCGGCGACCGAGACAGGGGTAGTTTTAGGGGATTGAGGAGGTAACGGAGACGTGGGAGGTGCCACAGCAAGGTGGGTGATCAGGGAGACGGGACGTGTGCAGGGCAGGGAATGGGTCACGGAGACGTGGTAGCCTGTAAGGGAAGGGGGCTGAATGAAAGTGAATCGGTGTTGTGTGAGCAGTGCGTGACAGAGACAGGGGGCAGTGCAGGAGAAGGAGCGGTTGACGAAGGCGGGTTGGGGTTTAAGTGATGGAGTGGGTCACGCGGACGGTGACTGGCGTAGTGAATGTTAGGAATGACCCGGACGGAGAATGTGTGCAGGGTAGGGACTGTATCACGGAGAGAGGGTAGCTGGTAAGGGAGGGACGGATGACGGAGACTGGAGTGGGGTAGTGGAGGGAATGTGTGACGGGTACGAGGAGTAGTGTTGGAGAGGGCGTGTTTTACGGATTCGAGGAGGGATATTGTGGAGGGTGGGTGTTATGAGCGAGGAGGTTTCCTTGTTGCATTGCAGGGTCTGTCAGTGTGTGGGTGTCACTGTGAGGGTCGAGTTCGTATCACGACGAGGGTTGTGTCGGTGACACAGAAAAACTGTAAGGGGTTTTTCAGTGTCCCTTTGAAGATGGTGTCGCTGTGTGTCTTTTTCACGGCTTATGTCATCTGCGAATTGGTCGTTCCCTCTGAGTGTCAATAAATCGTCAAGTTCCTTGTTCTACCCAACCCCCTGCTCTTCCCACCCGATGAGCTCAAATCACTCTGCTCTTTCTACAGAGCAGAGAATCTAAATCACACAACAGAGCAGACCCTTCGGTCCAAGAGTTGTGATATACCAATTCTGAATTCCTTCTGCCGACACAACATCCACCCGCCTCCATTCCTGCCCACCCGCGTGCCTGTTAAAGAGCCACTTAAATGCCTCTATGGATCTCCCTCAACCACGAGCGTTGCCAGCACTTTCCAATCACCCGCCAGTCTCTGTAACAACAAAAACTTGTCAAACTCATCTCCTTTCAACCTACTCTCTCTCACCTTAATGCAGGTCCTCTGGTATGAGACATTTCCACGCTGGGGGTAAAAGATACAAGCTATCTGGTCAACCTGCGTCTCGTATTGTTATAAACCTCAAAAATAAACTTAACTCGAGGTTACACCTATCCTTTTTCCATATTTACCCTGTCTCTAATGGCATTACCATCACCAGATGCAAAGTGGCCCCCGACACAAATGGCGTGTCCTGTTCGATAGGATGAGATCAAGTACTGCACTCTCTTTGGGACTTTCCGTCTACTGATTAAGGAAACTTTCTTAACTGATTAAGAAAACTGTCCAATGTTTCTTTCACGGTATGAGGCTCACAGTCAATACCAAGAATGTTAAAGTCACACAATGACACAACCTGATGTCTCTTACAACAGACTCCGAACGCTCCACAGGTTTGTTCCTCTAAATACCCAGACTGTTCGCTGGTCGATAATAAGCTCCATGAACGAGTTCATATCTTTCTTATTCCTCAGTTCCACCTTTAAAGCCTGGCCTCAGCCTAAATTATACATACATTAGCACGACAAAAACAGCCGTAAACAGGAAGTTTGAGCTAACAATCCTGCCCCTCCTACAACCAAGTCTTACTGATGACTAAACTATCGTGCTTCCAGTCGTTTACCACTGCCCTGAGCTCATCTGTCTTTCGTACAATACTTACTGCATTGAAACGTACGCAGCTCAGAACACGAGTTCCAACGGTCTCAACCTTTCGCTTGCTGACTTTGTCTGAAGCCTTAACATCTGTCCTAACATCCTAACTGTCTTTTCAAACATTCTGCTTATCACCCCGCTGCAACTTTAGCTTAAACAGCATAACGACCTCCTTCTTTATGGCAAACCTTCCCGCTGGGATATTAGTTCCACTCCGGTTCAAGTGTAAACCGAGAGAGTTGCCAGATGGCGGAGAAAATGAAGAATCTGCACAAGGTAGGGCGATGTGGAGCGGCCTCCAGACAGGGCTCTGTGCTGCCCCCCAGTGTTCGTTCGGCAGAAGACAAGATCAGTTGTAGTTTGTAGATTTCTGTGGCTTTTAAAGTGACTGGGAACTCAAGCTGCTTACATATATGCTCGCGGGCGGGCGTGCGTGTGTGTGCGTGTAAATAAAGCGTGAAAGTATTTCACTGGTGTCCTACATATGCTTGCTGGCTTTCTATTTGATACATATTATGTGTGCTTTGTGCCTCGTGTGACAGTTGGTTTTGTGTTTTGCAACTTGGCCCCGGCGGTCATGTGTGATGGAATTGCAAATAAACTTGAATTGAAATGAATTGAAATGAAATCAAACCTTCTCGTCTGTAGAGGTCGCACCTTCCGAGGAAGAGAGCCCAGTGAGTCACATATCGAAAGACCTCATTCCAACCCTAACATTTTAGCCACATTTTAAACTGAATGTTCTTTCTAATTTTGGGCACACCTGCACATACATGAGTGTACAGAACCAGCACCCTTTTCTTACCTATATACTGGCGACGATAACGACTGCATACCATCGAGGAATCTCGTTCTTGCTCGCAGTAACTTAGTAACATTTTTGCCTTTCACTTAACAACGACAACCCTATCGATATAGCTCGCGATATTTCACCCCCTGAACCACAGAACCACAGTCTGTGCCAGAGACCTGACCGGTGAGACGTTCCCCTGCTTGGTCATTTGCACCTCTCTCCTCCCATCCTGAAGTATGCAAAGTGGTCTATCTGTTATTGAGCGGTTAGGTCACAAGGGGTCTCTGCACTGGCTCTGGCTGTTTAACCCCTTTCACCGTCCTGTCTGTCACCCAGATTCCTGTATCCTACACCTTGGGGGTAAATACCTCTCTATATGTCCTTCTTATCTCCCCTTGGCTTCCTGAATGATCCCGAGTTCATCCAGTTCCAGTTCCAACTCCGTAACGCAGACTGTTAGAAGGTACAGCTGGATGACCTTCTCACAGATGAAGTTGTCAGGAACTCTTGAGGTCTCCCTGCCTTCCCACATCTCGCAGGAGGAGTATTCAACTCTCCTGCCAGACATTGCTACTGCTCTGATTTTGCGATTATAAAAAAAGAAACAATAATTCATCTGAAAACAAATCAACCAACAGTTCTGTGCCCTCTCTCACCGAAGAATCTCTACCTTGAAGACTCAAAGAGATAAACCCTCTGACTTCCACTCAAATCCAATTTTCCGCCCCTTTTTCCCTCTAGTCCGGCTCATCACACACACACACACACACACACACACACACACACACACACACACACACACACACACACACACACACACACACACACACACACACACACACACACACACACACACACACACACACATTCAAACACTGTGAAAATCTCTGCACACCGTCCCATCCAACACTGCTGGGTTCAGACACAGACTGAATCTCCATCCGCACCGTCTCATCATACACTCCCGGGGACGGAAACAGAGTGCATCTCCATCCATATCGTCATAACACACACTTCCGGGGTCAGACGCTGAGTAAAGCTCCCTCCACACCATCCCATCACACACTCTCGGGTTCAGACACAGAGTGAATCTCCCTCCACACCATCCCATCACACACTCTCGGGTTCAGACACAGTGAAGCTCCTTCCACACGGACACATCACATATTCCCGGGATCAGGCACAGAGTGAAATTCCCTCCACACAGTCGCATCACACTGTCCTGAAGTTAGACACTAGGTGACGCTTTCTCCTGACCGTCCTATCGCACACATCCGGGTTCAGAGACAAATTGAAGCTTACTCCCCCAGTGTCCCATCAGAAACTCCGATTTTCTGAAGCTCCTTCCCTATCACCAATCCCCAAAACTCCGCAATTCCTGAAGCCTTGAATTGTGTGCCGGCTCGGAGAATATGCGTGTGTTTCTGTTCAGGGGATGTGCAGGGAGTAGGCGAGAATTATAAGAGGGGGCGGTTTTGATGGGAGCAGAGACATGGTAGTGAGATATCAGTCACTGGGAGGAAGACTTGTTGAACCAAACGATCGGCCTGTTCACACAGAACAGTGCAGAGGCTCAGAACCGAGAGATCGATATCCGGTGGAAGCGGGCTGGGTGGTGTCACAACAGACGTCACCTCTCCACCTTTCTCCCCATAATTCCATATAAACAGTGAGAGCGAGACGTGTAGAGGAGGGAGAGGGTTAAGGGACCCGGGGAGGACCTGCAGGGGATAGAGCGAATCAGGGAGACGGGGAGAGGGGTTGGGGAAGGAAGAAATTACGGAGACGACACGGAGTGTAGGGGATGGAGGGGTGATTTAGACAGGGTGTGTAGAAGAAGATGGTGGTGTTGGAAATGGGGAGGACTGTAGGGGAAGTCGTGTCTGACGGTGACGGGGATGGTTGTCTAGGAAGAAGGATTGACGACAACAGGAAACTGAAAACTCAATGAACCAGGAACACCTTCTTCCCCTCCGCCAGCATATTCTTGAACGCATCAGCACCACCTCCACATTTTTGCGGCATTTTTTTTTGCATTTGACAGTAATTTTACATATTTGCGCCCTACTGATTCTTCAAAAGAACAAATCTCAGGTAGTCTAAGTCACAGATAATAAAACAGACAGTGATTCCGGTAGAAAAGATGCGATACAGGTGGAGAGGACATTTGACACGCTGGCCTTCATCAGTCAGGACACTGAGTACGGGGGTCGGAGGTCACGTTGCAGTTGCAGATGACGTCGGTCAGGCCGCACTTGGAGTATGGAGTTCAGTTCTGCTTGCCTTGCTCTAAGAGAAATCTCAACGTACTGGAAAGATTGCAGAGGGAGATTTCCGAGGATGCTGCCGGGACAGGAGGGACTGAGTTATGGAGCGGGGTTGGGAATTCTGGGACTTTTTTCGGTGACCTTACAGAGCTGTAGAAAACCACGAGGGACACAGATCAGGCGAATGCGTGCACTCTATTTCCCCAGGACCGGGGTATCGAGAACATTAACGCACATGATTGTCGTGAGAGCAGCTATAGACAGAAGCGGGAAGCGATTTGGGTTAGATTAAATGGAGACAGTGAGATGGGGAGAGTGTGTAGAGACGGAGCAGAGAATCGAGGGAGAGACCGGGATAGAAGGGGAAATTGGGGGAGAGGGATGCAAGAAAGCGGGGTGAGGAAAATGGGGATGAAACAGAGGAGGCGTGATTGAAGAGGGATGAACTTGAGGGACTTTAGAGGGACAAGCGTAAAGAGAGTGCAAGATGGTGAGTAAGATTGTGATAGAAGGAAAGAGGAGAATAGGGTAAAGGCGAAAATCAGCGGCGCGGGAAGGTGTAGTGCGAGTGGTTAAGAGAAAAGGGGGAGAAAGAGGGTTCTATCATTATATTCAAGTCGGTCCCACTGGTTGTTGAAAGAGACCTGGATCTTTTCAGAAATATCTGGGCACAAAGGTGCAGACTTCTCACAGATGAAACGCTTAAGAATCTGACTACAAGGTTTACGCCGACTGTGCCAAGTACATACACCGCAATTAAAATCTCCAGCGTTCATCCAGTACACGACATACGAAGCCACATTCCTATCAAAGAGGGGTAAACAATTACAACTCACCTCCAGCAGTCAGTCCCCAAAACCACTGATATCCTCCCTCGCCATTGACCTGTGGCACCCCAACATCTCCCACAACCCCACTTTCCCAGCACTGCCCTGTGTCAGTCACCAGATTACTCAAACTGACCCACTCTCTCCCTGCAGTCCTGTGTCAGTCATTAAAGTCATTAAAGTAATCCCTTGCCCCACTCTCTACACACAGATCGGTGTCAGACACCAGAATAATAAGTACCCAACCTTCTGCTCACAGTCCCGTGTCAGTCCCCAAAATATTCCAACAGCGCCAGTGTCTCCCAAGGCCCCATGTCTGTCCTCAAAATGCTCCAACGTCTTTTCTGTCTCCCCACAGGCCTGTGTTTTCTGCCCAAGTACTCACACTCACCACTCCCACCACACAGATCAGTGTCAGTCCAAACTACTCCCACTGCCTGATTCTCTCCCCACAGCCCCGTGCCGGTCCCCGAAATAATCGTACAACCCTCTTAGAGACCTGTGCCAGTCACGAAAACATCTCCCGCTTCCCATGCTCTCCCCACGGACGTGTCTCAGTCCTCAGAGTACTCCCACTGAAAAATTCTCTCCCCACAGATCTGTGTCTGTCCCCAACCTACACCTACCCTTCATTCTTTCCCCACAGACATGTGCCAGTGCTCTCACTGTCTCACTCTCTCCCAAAACCTGGGGCATTTCCCAAAAGAGCTCCATAGCTCAACACTTTCCCCACGTTCCCGTGCTAACCCCGAAAATACTTGCACTTCCCACTCTCAAGCCACTTCCCACTCGTGTTCCCAAAATAATCCCACTTCCTAGCCTTCTCCCTAAACATTTGTGTCAACCACCAAAAGACTCCCACTTCGCACTCTCTTCCCACAGCCATGTCAGTTCTCACATTTGGAGAAGGAAGTCTTAGGATCAGAACGGGAGTGCGGCGGGAGCCATTTTGATTTTTTCTTCTCATCAGAGTAAAGAGTAGCGGTACTGCGCAGGCGTGTGACGTCGGACAGTGAAGCGGGGGAGATTTAAAAGGGACAAGCCTTATACAGCGGGCGGTCGGTTTTCGGGCAGCGGAGTGAGCCGCGAGCAGAGTGAAGGGTTAAAGGATTTGGTTCAACGGGCTTAGGCAGGAAGGGGCGAGGCAAGGTAGGTTTAGTTTCTATTTTTTCCTGTAATTTGAGGAAAGGGGGAATTATGAGTGTGAGGGCAGCTTGTTGTTCTCGGTGTCGGATGTGGGAGGTCCTGGAGTCTCCCAGCCTCCCGGACGTTCACATCTGCACCAGGTGCGCCGAGCTGCAGTTCCTGAGGGACCGTGTTAGGGAACTGGAGCTGCAGCTCGATGACTTTCCTCTGGTCAGGGAGAGTGAGGAGATGATAGAGATGAATTACAGGCAGGTGGTCACACCAGGGCCACGGGAGGCAGACAGGTGTGTCACGGTTAGGAGAGGGAAGAGGAAGAGTTAGGTACTAGAGAGTACATTAGTGGCTGTACCTCTTGACAATAAGTACTGTTGGGGGGGGGGAACAACCTACCTGGGGGAAACGACAGTGGCCGCGCCACCGGCACAGA
Source organism: Hemitrygon akajei (assembly GCF_048418815.1). Taxonomy (NCBI): domain Eukaryota; kingdom Metazoa; phylum Chordata; class Chondrichthyes; order Myliobatiformes; family Dasyatidae; genus Hemitrygon; species Hemitrygon akajei. Next base: position 6,892,921 of record NW_027331929.1, read on the forward strand.
GTCCGACCCTATTGCTCAGAAGGGTAGGGGAATGAAGAAGAAGGAACTAGAATTAGGGGACTCGATAGTTAGAGGGTCAGTGAGGCGATCCTGTGGACGCAGTCAGGAGACCAGGATGGTAGTTTGACTCACTGGTGCCAGGGTCCGGGATAATTCTGATCGCGACCAGGATATCCTGAAATGGGAGGGTGAGGAGCCAGAGGTCGTGGTACATATCGGTACCAATGACACAGGTAGGTAAAGGGAGGTGGTCCTGAAAGGTGAACATAGGGAGTTAGGAAGGGAATTCAGAAGACAGACCGCAAGGACGGGTTACACGTATATCTTAGGTGGCAAACAGCCTGGACGGGAGATTTGCTAAGGCTACTGAGGAGGCTTTAAACTAGAATGGTTGGGAGTGGAAATCAATTTGAAGAGACTAGGAGAGAGGAGGTTGGTTCACAAATAGAGAAGGCTAGTAGACAGTGTGTGAGAGAGGATAGGCAGGTGATAGAGAAGGGGTGCGCTCAGACCGAAGGTGTAGGGCAGAAGGAAGAAAACGAAAATAAAATTATTTGTACCGTTTGGGATGAAGAGAGAAGAAGTGGTGGTGAGTTTCTTAAATGCATCTATTTTAATGCTAGGAGCATTGTAAGAAAGGTGGATGATCTTAGAGCTTGGATTGATACCTGGAAATATGATGTTGTAGCAAATAGTGAAACGTGGTTGCAAGGGAGGGGTGATTGATCAGCATCTACATATTTAATGATTTCGTTGCTTCAGATGTGATAGAATCGGTGGAGCAATAGGGGGAGATGTTGCATTGCTTGTCAGAGAAAATATTGCAGTGGTGGTTCGGCAGGAGAGATTAGAGGGCTCGTATCGGGAGGCTATTTTGGTGAAATTGAGGAATGGGAAAGTTGTAGCAACAATTCTAGGGCACCTAATGGGGAGCGAGAATTGGAGGAACAAATTTATAAGGAGATTGCAGATATTTGTAGTAAGCACAATGTTATGATTGTGGGAGATTATAATTTTCCACATATAAACTGGGAAGCCCATTCTGTAATAAGGATCGATGTTTTGGAGTTTGTAGAATGTATGCAGGATAGTTCCTTGCAGCAAGACATTGAGGTACCAACTAGAGAAGGGAGAGTTTTGGATCTGCTTTTAGGGAATAAGATAAGTCACGTGACGGAGGTAGGATTTGGGGAGCACTTCGGGTCCAGTGATCACAATACCATTAGTTTAAATATAGTTATGGAGAAGGATAGGACTGGACCCAGGGTTGAGATTTTTGATTGGAGAAAGGCTTACTTTCAGGAGATGCGAATGGATTTAGAAGGAGTGGATCGGGGCAATTTGTTTCATGGGAAGGAGTAATAGAGAAATGGAGGACATTTAAAGTTGAAATTTTGAGGTACAGAATTTTTATGTTCCTGTTAGGTTGAAAGGAAAGGTTAAAAGTTTGAGAGAGCCATGGTTTTCAAGGGATATTGGAAACTTGGTTTTGAAAAAGAGTGAGATCTACAATGCTGTGTGCATACATCTATTGATGCCTCTGGACACATCATCAGTGATGTTCCTGGAATCATCGGGTGATCCGAGTCTTTCAACATAATATACCCTTCTCCAGGTGACCCAGCCGGGGCTGATCAGACCCCAGCTTGTGTCCAGATGGCTAGCTACACATGACTCCATGGGTCCCCTCTCTTGAGACACAGCCACCTTGAGGCCCTCACTGCCGCATTGGTGGTACTGCCGATGGCTCTCCTTTCCTTTCTCGCTCGAAGCACAAATTGCTGTAGGCTCTGGCTATGGAACTGTCTGCGAATCCCCTACAACCATCTTCCACTGGGAGACACCTCGCTCTCCATCCAGCCTGCTGAAAATAAATATAGGCAGCATGGAGTAAATGAGCTGCTCGAGGAATATAAGGAATGTAAAAAGAATCCTAAGAATGGAATTAGAAAAGCTAAGAGAAGATATGAGGTTGCTTTGGCAAGTAAGGTGAAAATAAATCCAAAGGGTTTCTACAGTTATATTAATAGCAAAACGATAGTGAAGGATAAAATTGGTCCCTTAGAGAATCAAAGTAGACAGCCATGTGTGGAGCCATAAGAGTTAGGGAAAATTTTGAACAATTTACTTTCATCTCTATTCACTAAAGAGAAGTACATTGAATTGTATAAGGTAAGGCAAACATATAGGGTAGTTATGGAAACTATAATGATTAAAGAAGAGGAGGTACTGGAGCTTCTAAATAATATTAAAGTCGATACGTCTCCTGGACCTGACAAGATATTCACTCGGACCTTGAGAGAAGATAATTTAGAAATAGCTGGGGCTCTGACAGAAATATTTCAAATGTCATTAGAACCGGGGATGGTGCCGGAGGATTGGCGTATTGGTTCCATTGGTTAAAGAGGAATCTAAGACTACACCTAGCAATATTCGGCCTGCAAGTTTAACGTCAGTGGTAGGTAAATTAAGGGAAAGTAGTCTTGGAGATGTATATACAATGATATGGATAGACAGGGTCTGATTAGGAACAGTCAACATGGATTTGTGCGTGGTAGGTCATGTTTGACACATCTTACTGAGATTTCTGAAGAGGATACTAGGAAAGATGACGAGGGTGAAGCAGTGGATATTGTCTATATGGACTTCAGTGAGGCATTTAACAAGGTTCCGCACGGGGGGTTAGATAGTAAGGTTCAATCGTTAGCTATAAATTTTGAAGCAGTAAAATGGATTCCACCGTGGCTGGATGGGAGATGCCAGAGAGTAGTGATGGATAACTGTTTGTCAGGTTAGAGGCCTGTGACTAGTGGTGTGCATCACGGATCTATACCGGAGCCAATGCTGTTTGTCATATACATTAATGATCTGTATGGTGGGGTTGTAAATTGGATTAGTAAATATGCATACGATGCGACGATAGGTGTCATTGTGGATAACGAAGTAGGTTCTCAAAGCTTGCAGAGAGATTTAGGCCAGCTGGAAGAGTGTGCTGGAAGATGGCACATGGAGTTTAATGCTGATAAGTGTGAGGTGCTACATTTTGGTAGGGTTCTTCAAAATAGGACATACATGGTAAATGATAGGGCATTGAGGAATGCAGTAGAACAGAGTGATCTTGGAATAATGGTGCATAGTTCCCTGAAGGTGGAAACTCATGTGGATAGAGTGGTGAAGAAAGCTTTTGATATGCTGGACTTTACAAATCAGAGCATTGAGTACAGGAGTTGGGATGCAATATTAAGATTGTACACGGCATTTGTAAGGCGAAATCTGGAGTTTTGTGTACAATTCTGGTCACCGAATTATTGGAAAGATGTCAACAAAATAGATAGAGTACAGTGGAATGTTACCTTGGTTTCAGCAGCTATGTTGCAGAGAAAAGTTGAACAATATAGACCTTTATTCTTTGGAGCGTAGAAGGTTGAGGGGGGACGATATAGCTATTTAAAGTTATGAGGGGGCTATAAAGAGTTGACGTAGATAGGCTTTTTCCATTGAAAGTAGGTGTGATTCAAACAAGAGTACATGAGCTGAGAGTTAACGGGAACGTTTAGGGGCAACAGGAGGGGGAAATTATTTACTCAGAGAGTGGTAGCTGTGTGGAACGAGCTTCCAGTAGAAGTAGTCGAGGCAGCTTCGATTTTGTGATTAAAAATAAAAAGATAGGTATATGGACAGGAATGGTATGGAGGGATATAGGATGAGTGCATGTAGGTGGGACGAGGTGAGAATAAGCTTTCGGCACGAACTGGAAGGGCTGCGATGGCCTGTATCCGTGTTTTAATTGCTATATGGTTATATGGTTACATTAATTTTACTTTACACTCTCTACCAACTGCCCGTGTAGATTCCCATACAAATCCAATTACCCATTCTCTCACCGCAGAACTTCCTGTGTCTCCAAAATTCCGTGATTGCACTCTCTCTCCCCACAGCCCTTGTCAGTCCACAAACTCATTCTAATACCCTTTCCCTTTAAGCATCCGTGTCTGACCACAGACTAATCCCAATGCACACAACCTTCCCGCAGCCTGTGCCAGTCCCCAAATTAAATCCACTGTGCATTCGCTTCTCACAGCCTGTATCAATCCGACGACCCACTTTCTTCTCAGAAACTTGCAAGATCCCAAATCTCACCCGTCTTCGCATTTTCCAATCCAGTATGAACTGCCTTGGTCGCGGGCTGCTTTGTCAATAAAATTCTGTGAAATTAAATTGCTATCAAAAATGATTGAATTCGAGCAAAATTTAGTCATTTTATGTCTGATCCCAGGCGAATGTGAAGGGATGGTATCGAAGGAGCTTAATTCTGTGTCTCACCACAGGAGAATGTGAACGGACGGTGTGGAATGAGCTTCACTCTGTGTCTGACTCCGGGAGTGTGTGATGGGACGGTGTGGAGGGAGAGTCTCTCTGTGTCTGACCCCGGAAATGGGTGATGGAACGGTGTGGAGGAGATTCACTCCGTTTCTGACACGAGGAGTCTGTGCCGGGACTAGAAGGAGGGAGCTTCCCTCTGTGTCTGACCCCGGAAGTGTGAGATCAAACGGTGTGGAGGGAGCTTCACTCTGGTGTGGATAGATATTCCGTCGATCTGACACGTACCTCTTCTTCTGCTGAATTTATTTCAAGAAGTTTAGAATCAGAGTTCGAACAATACTGCTTCGCCTCATCGTAGGAAATGTTGAACGTGGATATAAAATAGCATCCGCATTCATTTTTAATCCAGTCCTGGGAACACGCTTGCTCTGGAAATTAGGAATAAGGAACAGTGAATCTCTTTGCGTACCGTCCATTACATCCGCTGTGTGTCAGACACAGAAAGAGGATACCTCCTCACCGTCACATCACACACAACTGGTCAAGTACAGAATGAAATACCCTCATCACCGGTCCCTTGACAGATTGTCTCTGGAAATTCCGAACAAGTAACAGTGAATCCCCTACATCCGTCTATTGCATCCGCCGGAAGACAGACATAGAATAGGGATCCCTACACGCCGTCCAGTAACACAATCCTGGGTATAGTTACGGAGTGAAGCTCCCTCCGCACCTTCAGATCACACAATCCCCTGGTCAGAGACAGAGTGAATCTCCTTCCTCACCGTCCCATCACACTCTCCTGGGGTCAACCACAGACTGAATCTCCCTCCACACCGTCCGCTCACACACTCCCGGGGTCAAACACAGACTGAATCTCCCTCCAAACCGTCCGATCACACACACCCGGGGTCAGACACAGAGTGAATCTCCATAGACACCGTCCCATCACACACCCCCGGGTTCAAACACAGACTGAATCACCCTCCACACCGTCCGATCACACACACCCGGGGTCAGACACAGAGTGAATCTCCATAGACACCGTCCCATCACACACCCCCGGGTTCAAACACAGACTGAATCACCCTCCACACCGTCCGATCACACACTCCCGGGTCAGACACAGACTGAATCTCCCTCCACACCGTCCGATCACACACTCCCGGGTCAGACACAGAACTAAGCTCCCTCCACATCGTTCCATCACGCACACCCGGCGTCAGCCACTGAGTGAATCTCATTCTACCCCGTCACATCGCATCCTGTAGGGGTCGGACACAGTGGTGCTCCCACCAGACGATTCCAATACACACTTTTGTTGTCAGACACGGAGAGAATCTCCCTCCACACCGTCCCATCACACACTCCCGGGGTCCGACACAGAGTGAATCTCCCTCCGCACGGTCCAGTCACACACTCCCGGGTTCCGACTCAGCGTGGAACTGTTCTGAATGAGCTGGGAGAAATCGAAGAAAAACTATTGTTTTAAGTTCATGAGATACTTGGGAGGTGGTTCGAAATATCTCTTGGACATTTATGGGAGCGGCTGGGTTAGTGTGGAAGATTCCTTTGTAGTTTTTCGGCCAGTTTGGACTGGTGTCGTTGACGGCTGCCAACTGCGTAACACGCAGCTCTGGCCGCCGGAAACTCGCTAGGAAGCCGGGTCGCTCCAAAAACTGGAGACAAACGCCATTGTTCCCCCACTGACATCGGGACAACCTCCTTCCACCTTCACCGTCGTGACCCTCGTTCCGTGTAGGAGCCGAAGCATCGTTTGAGACGTTTCGACATCTCTCGGCCTGGTAGTTCTGGTGGACCGACGGAGCTTTTCCCGGCTTTGCAGTTTCAGACAAACTTTCCGGCCAGTTACTCAACACGCTCTGGAACTTTATAACCAGCACCGGCATATCATTCTCGATTCGGACACAGCGGCAACATGCCGGACCGGTCTCCAGGGAGTCGCAGGCCTTCGGGGAGTTATGCAAAGGCGGCTGCCGCTCCAGCCTCGGACAAAGCCCTATTTCGGTCGGTGAATGTGGAACGCGAGGTGCAATGTATTTTGCGTCCTGAAATTACCCTGGATAAATGCGCGGAGGCAATGGAGGACTTGTTGGGGAGTGATGGTATTTTGGCCACTGAGAAAGAGTTCGGGAAGTTAGTGTTTTATCTGAGGAATGATGAGTTGGTGCAGAGGGCTCTCAGCAGGGGGATCACGGTAGCAAACATCTTTTTACTGATGGAGCGAGTGACAGCTCCAACACAACGCATCGTCCTCGGTCACATGAAGCCTTTCATCCCCAACGAGGATCTACTTCCCACTCTAGCACACTTGGGGCAAGTAAGGTCAGAAATAACATCAGACGCAAATTTAAGAGACGCACCCTTCGTACAGTAATCTCTTTCCGGCGTCAGGTATTTATGCAACTGGAAAGGGATGATGACGTTGAGGGACGGTTTACTGTCCAGCACGAGGGGTAGACAATCAGGTGTATTGGAGCTGTGAGCGCATACGGTGCCATGCGTGCAGGGAGGTGGGGCGCTTTCGGAGGGACTGCCCTAACACCCGAATACCAAGGGAGTGAACTTCGGGAACCAGTGCCCCAGCTACCTCTGCCACTGATCCCATTCCTGCGCCTACACCTGCGCTCGCCCCTGCTCCTGCCCCTGCCCCTATTCCTAAGTCTGTTTGAGTCCCTGCTCCTACCCCTGTGGTTCAGTCACGTGATCTTGAGGCTACGTGCAGTGAGGCTCAGGCGAGGGACGGGGTGGAGCATGTGCGCGGCAAGAAAGCGAAGAAGAACTCCAAACACTCGAAGAAGTCGGCCCCCGAGAAGGCAGACTTCACGCCTAGTTGCCCTGAAGTGGTGCGGGAGGCTCGGGGAGGTGCGCAGTTGGACGGGGTGATGGAAGCGGAAAGTACCGCTCCATCGGTAAATCCTGCACCTGTGTGCTCCTCCGGCTTGAAGAGGAGATGGGAATTTTCCCCCAGGAGGGTAGGGGATGCAAATGCGGGGGAGTCCCAGAAAGGGGTGGGAATCCGGGTGGAAGTTGTGTCCAACCCTGAATCCCCAGATGTAGCTACCAGTCCTGTGGTGGGTGGTGTGGTTGTGCGGGAAGCTAGTGCTGGGCCTGTTTGCACAACTAAGGCAGACCTAGATCCCTCCACCCAGGACCCTGTAGTAAGCAACTCCCTGGAGGCAGGTGTATTAAATAATATGGGCGGAGAGGAGAGCAAATCACTCACTGTCAGCATCAGGCTGCTGGTGAATCCCTTGGACCAGAGGTGTTGGGGTCCCCTGGGGAGGGTGATATAACCTGCATGCCGACACCATCAACTAATGGCCTGCAGGGAGTCCCTGGGGATTATCACTCCTTCGTCGTAACTGTGGATAAGACTGATGCGATGGTGGAGCGGATGGGTATGATTGAGGTACCCGCTGCACAGTGTGGGTTACCAGTGCAATCACCTACTGGAACATACAAGGAGGAAGACGGGGGATCTATCTGCAGTGAAGGTTTGGAGGAATCTCTTTTGATAGCGAGACAATGGACATCCTCACCTCTCCTGAGAAATCCCCATTGATACCTGTGGAGGAGATCAGAGAGTTCATTCAGTCCTCTGAGGGTGCAAAGCATCGGCCTAAACTAGCCTCGCTTCGCTGGTCTAGCATGCCGAGGCTGGTGAAGTCCCTGCGAGTTATCCTCAACCGGAATGGGAAGGGGAAGAGGAATGTTGTGTCGGGGAATGACAGACGGCAGCTGAAATCCTTTTTGGATGACCTGGTGAGGGACATCAGGGTGAAAAGCAGCCTCGCTCCTTCGGGAGATGGTGGGTCACAGGGTAGCGATGGTAGCAGTCGGACCCGGAAAGCAAAGAATGTTCTTGGTTTTCTTCGGGATAATGTAGTTGAGGGCGCGTCCGCTCTCCGTGGCAAGGGTACAGCCACTGAGGCCCAGAGTGCTCCCGACATGAAACAGACCATAGCTAGTCTAAATATAAATGTTAGTAGGGGCTCTCTCCGCAGATAAAACAATTTCTCAGTCCTCAGGGATGGACGATATGCGGTGAGTTGCCTCCGCTTGGCTCCTAGAGTGGCAGTGCTGGGTCTACACCTTAGCGCCAACTCTAGCGGGGTGGCAATCCTGTTGGCCCCAACCTTCCGGCCAAAAATCGTAGGAGTCCAACATGTTGTGCCCGGCCGTCTGCTCCACCTGGCTGTGCGCCTGGATGGAGTACCGCTGCATTTTATCATTGGATGTCGGTGTGGCCCAGGTGTGTGGACCGACTCAGGCTGAGCTGCATGTCGGGCCCAGGCCTTGCAATCTTCTCCGAGAACCGTGTCTACGCAACTTGAGCCGTCTCTCCTTGACACCTACAATCGCATTCAGGGATGCAAGTAGGAGGTACCTGTATGGGCTGTTGCTCCACACCCTCCACTTCCTTGCCCTTGCCCACCGTCCCGACACGCCATGGCGGTCGGTCTTTCCACCTGGAGGTGAGGGGGGGGGGGTCACCAATGGAAATCCCTTTACGAGGGGGTTCTTCCCATGCACTTGGGGGATTTCGGCTGGAGGGTGCTGCATGAACCGCTGCTCTACAAGAAGTTCTTCAGTTTGTACACGGATCTCCTACTCGCATGTGACTTCTGAGGGCTGGAGGAGACCGTGTACCACATGTACCTGGAGTGTGCGAGGCTGCAGCCCCTTTTTGCGTACTTACGTGTGCTGCTTCGCGCCAACTGGTTGCTTTTTTGACCCACCCTATTTACATATGGTCATCCAATAAGGAGGGGGGCATGGAAGGATGAGGATGTCCTTGTTAGCTTGCTGCTGGAGCTGGCGAAAACAGCCATCCGAGGGTTTTGGAAACGGGTGGTAGGAGGATCTGCCGGGCAGACTGCCTGGCAATGTTTAGGGGGTAAGTTCCTGCTCGGGCGAATAGTGAGAAGGAACACGCGCAGTCCTCTGCTACCTTAGAGGAGTTCCGGGACCGTTGGACTCCGCAGGGTGTAAACGCAATCTTGACAGGGAACATTTTGGTGTAATGTCTATTGTCTATTTGTAGTGAGTAATTGTGTTAGTCACTGATTTGTATATATTGTATAGCACCGATATTTGCAATAAAGGAATTTTGTAAAAAAAATGGTCAGAAACAGAGTGAATCTCCCTCCACACCGTCCCATCACACACTCCAGGAGTCAGTCACAGAGTGAATCTCCCTCCACACCGTCCCATCACACACTCCCGGGGTCAGACACAGAGTGAATCTCCCTCCACACCGTCCCATCACACACTCCCGGGGTCAGACACAGTGTGAATCTCCCTCCACTCCGTCCTATCACACACTCCCGGGGTCAGACACAGAGTGAATCTCACTCCACACCGTCCCATTACATACTCCAGGGGTCAGTCACAGAGTGAATCTACCTTCACACCGTCCCATCACGCACTCCCGGGGTCAGACACAGAGTGAGTCTCCCTCCACACCTTCTCATCACTCACTCCAGGGGTCAGTCACAGAGTGAATCTCCCTCCACACCGTCCCATCACACACTCCCGGGGTCAGACACAGAGTTAATCTCACTCCACACCGTCCCATCACACACTCCCGGGTTCAGACACAGATTGAATCTCCCTCCACTCCGTCCCATCACACACTCCCGGGGTCAGACACAGTGTGAATCTCCCTCCGCTCCGTCCCATCACACACTCCCGGGGTCAGTCACTGAGTGAATCTCCCTTCACACCGTCCCATCACACACTCCTGGGGTCAGACACAGAGTGAATCTCCCTCCACACCGTCCCATCACACACTCCCGGGGTCAGTCACAGAGTGAATCTCCCTTCACACCGTCCCATCACACACTCCCGGGGTCAGACACAGAGTGAATCTCCCTCCACACCGTCCCATCACACACTCCCGGGGTCAGCCACAGAGTGAATCCCACTCCACACCGTCCCATCACACACTCCCGGGGTCAGACACAGAGTGAATCTCCCTCCACTCCGTCCCATCACACACTCCCGGGGTCAGACACAGAGTGAATCTCACTCCACTCCGTCCCATCACACACTCCAGGGGTCAATCACAGAGTGAATCTCCCTTCACACCGTCCCATCACACACTCCCAGTATCTGACACAGAGCTAATCTCCCTCCACACCGACTCGCTAGAAACTGCCCCATTATACGTTCCCGTCGTCAAATACAAAGTACCTTCACACACACCCCACCACCCCCGCGTCAGGCATTCTAATCGTCAGAATCAAACTGAATCTCCTTCACACCGTCCTGCTCTCAGACTCAAATTGAAACTCTCGCCACGGCACACAGTCGCGAAACCCGTCTCCAGGTGAAGCTCCGTCAACACCGTCCCATCACAAAATTCATTAGTCAGTTACAAGCTCTATTCCACCATCCTATCACAGGATTAGGCTACATCCGCGATTTTCAATCACGCAACCCGTTGCCCGACACTAAGGGAATCTCCTTCGACACTATTCCATCGCAGAATCCGGGAGTAAACTTAGAGTGGAACTCCCGTATACTATTACATCATACCCACTCGGGGTCAGACACAGTAAAGCTCTCTGTCGCTCCATCACTCACTCATGGGTTCACACTGCACGCTGCTCACTATAAAATAACACGATCTTACGGGCAGACGCAGAGTGAATCTCCCTCCACACCGTCCCATCACACACTCTTGATGTCAGGCACACAGTGAAGTCTCCGCTACACTGTCTTGTTGCACACTCCTGGATTCAGAGTGAAACGCTCTGTCCACGGTGCCATTACACAATTCAGGGGTCAGACATGTAGTAAATCTCTCTGGGCACGTTTCCTTTACAAAATCCTGCTGTCAAATCAGGAATGAAGTTAGATCCATACTGTCCCATCAGACATTCCCGGAGTGAGGCATGGAGTGAAGCTGTCATTTTACGTCTCACAATCCCGTGGTCAGACACAGAGTGAATCTACCTCCACAACGTCCCATCACACTCTCCTGGATTCAGTGACAGAGGGAAACTCCCTCTGCAGCCCCATCACACACTCTCCGGGTCAAACACGGAGGGAAACAAACAGCATACCAATTTTTTCATACACTCCCGATGTCAAGCACAGAGTGACGCTTCCTCTCTCCATGCCTGCCCTCTGAGGAGGAGCAGGTGAAAGAGGGGGATGATGCCTCACCTCGTCTGCTGTTCAACAATTCACAGAAATGGTGACGTTCGCTGTGCATTCGTTTAAGAGACTGACGAATCTGTGACACTGAGAGAGATGGTGAAGGATGTTTAGCGTTTACAGTGACATGTGAGTCAGCGTCACGCTACCGAGCAGGTCACAGAGAGTGTTGTGTCAGTGTCACGGTGAAGGGTGTCACGGTGAAGCATGTGCTGTTAGCAGAGTGAGATGTCGGTGCCACCATGAGGGACGTGTCTGTCTCACTCTGAGCGGTTACCAATGCCCTGTTCAAGGTTTTGTTGCATTTACTGTGGGGTTTGTGTCAGTATCGTGGTGATGAACACTTCTCTGTCTCAGCGTGGGGCTTGTCCGAGTTGCTGTGAGGGACGTGTCGGTGTCACTGTGATAGGTGTTGCTGTGCCACGGCGGGGGTTGTACCGGGTCACAATGACGTGTATCTACACGTCACGGCGAGGGAAATGTCAGAGTGAGGAGGTCTGGTAGTGTCACGGTGGGAGGAGTATCTCTGTAATGTGTGGGTGCTGTTCTCATTGTGATGAGTGCGTCTGTGTCACCGTGATAGGCATGTCATGGCCACGGTGTGTGAGATTGTCACGCTGATGTGTGTGCCGTTGTGATGGAGAGGACTATGTCGGTGTCATTGTGGATTTAAGTGTCGGTATCACGGTAAGGGGTTTGCCTGTGTCAGGGTGAGGTGTGGGTAATTGCCTCAGTGAGCGGTGCATCGGTGTTATGTTGAGGGGCGATCTTGTCTCGGTGAGGGGTGTTACCGTGACGTGTGAGTCTTTGTCACGGTGCGGAGCTGGACGGGTCACGTTGAGGAGCCTGTGGGTGTCAGTGGTGTCTCAGTGTCACGGTGAAGGGCGTGTCGGTGTCACTGTGAAGTGTGTTTCGGAGTCGCCTTGAGACAGGTTCTCTGGGAGAGATCCGGGTGGGAAATCTCAGATATCTTGGATTCAAAGTTGGGTTTGACTCATGGACTGGTTGTCGATATTGACCTTGGGTCCTGTTCATCTCCTGATTTTCATCCCAAAGGAGTTTGTAGTTTCGGTCAGCGGTGATCTGAGATGGTGAAGGATGTTTGCCGTTTATTGTGTGTCCGTGTCACGCTACTGAGCGCGTCACGGAGAGTGGTGTGTCAGTGTCAGGGTGAGGGTGTTATATTGAGGCGTGTGCCGGTGGCACAGTGAGCGGCGTCAGCGCCACCGTGAGCTGCGTGTCTGGGACACACTGAAGGGGATAGCAGGGTACCAGCGAGGTTTTTGCTGGAGTCACGATGGGGGCTGCGTCAGTATCGCTGTGGTAGTTGATTTCCTGTCACACCGAGTCGGTGAAGGTTTTATGTTGTTACTATGGGGTCTGTCCGAGTTGCTATGAGGGAGGTGTCAGTGTCAGTGTGATAGGTGTTTCTGTGCCCCGGCGAGAGGTGTACCGCAACACAATGAAGTGTATCTCGATGACAAGGCGGATGACAATGGTGTGTCAGTGTCACGGTGAAGTGTGCAGTGGCACAGTGAGGGGCTTCGGCGCCACCTTGACCTACGTGTCTGGGACTTGCTGAGGGTTATATCAGGTTACCAGCGAGGTTTTTGTTGGTGTCACGATGGGGGCTGCGTCAGTACCGAGTCGGTGTTTCAGTGAGAGACGTGTAGTTGTCATTGTGATAGGTGTTTCTGGGTCCATGTGAGAGGTGTACCGGGTCACATCGCGGTCCATCTCTATGTCACGGTGAGAAATATGTCCGGATCACAGTGCGATGTTTGACGGTGTTGCGGCGAGGGACTTGTCGATGTCATACTGTCCGGTGTGTTGGTGTGACGGTGGGAAAAATTTCGATGTCACGGTGAGGGGTGTGTCTGTGTCACGGGGAAGGACCTGTATTGCTAACAGTGTATGTGTCGGTGTCACAGTAAATGTAATGTTGTTGTCACGGTGAGGACTGAGTGGGTGACGCTCTGAAGGGCTTGTCGGTGTCTCGAAGAGGGGTGTGTCTTTGTGACGGTTGCGGTGTTTCGGTGGAGTGGAGTGTTCCAGTGACGGTGAGGTGGAGTGTCAGCTGCTGTCATGACAAGAGATGACTCGGTTTCACAGTGATAGACGTGTCTGTGCCACAGTGAGGGATGTCACGGTGAGGACTCAGTGGGTGATGCTCTGAGGGGTTTGTCAGTGTCACTGTGAGAGATGTGTCTTTGTGACGGTGAGGATTTTGTCGGTGTTTCGGTGGAGCGGTAGTTACTGTCATGATAACAGTCGAGTCGGTTTCAAAGTGATGGACGTGTCTGTGCCACAGTGAGGGATGTGTCCACGTCACAGTGCGTGACCTGTCGGTGCCATGTCGAGAGGCGTGTCAGTGTTACAGTGAATCGTTATTGTATTAAGTTGTGTGTTGGCATCAGGTTGAGGGATATGTCGGTGTCATGTTGAGGGATGTGTTGGTGGAGTTTGTGTCGGTGTCACGGTGAGGGGTGAGTTGTGGACATGCTGAGAGACCCGTCAGTCCCACAGTGAGGGGTGTGTTGATATCACCGTGAAGGGTGTTTCGGGTTAATGTTGGGAATGTGTCGCTGTTACAGTGGACATTTTTATTCTGTGCGGATTGGTCGTTCCGACCGGTGTGAAACTCACCATGAATCCTCCAGCAGATACCCGTGATAATGAGGGCCGCTGTTAAAACGCAGATTAGCCATATGCCTGGGTCTGATCGGCCTCTCCTTGTAGGTCGTTCACTGGCCATACCGTCTGTGGAAAAATCGTTCCCTGTCTTTGACAATACATCATCATATTCCCTTATCTACCCCACCCCTGCTCTTCCCACCCTCTGAGTTCAAATCACTCTCTTTCCTCATGCACAGCAGTGAGCAGAAATGACACAACAGGACACACCATTCGGGCCAAAATTTCTGCTATACCAACTATAGTCTCTACCTAAATCGGTTTTACCGACACAATGTTCATCTCCAATCCCTGCACATCCACGTGTTTGCGAAAGAGCCGATTAAACGCCTCCATCGATTTGCCTCCACCAGTACCCCTGGCCAGACATTCCAGTCACCCACGCTCTCTGTGTAAACAAAATCTTGCCGCTCACCTCTCCTGAAAAGATACTCTGTCTCTCACTTGCAATTCCTTGGTTTTAGACATTTTCTTTGGGACCGGGGGAATGCACCGGTTGCCTGGTCTATCTCTCCTCTCAGCCTGAGATACATATGAAATATTATATGAAATCCATACATATTGCATAAATGTATTTTACTGAAATTCTACATATGCTTGTTATCTTTCTCTCTTCTATTTGCTAGCTGTGCTTTGTGCCCTGCGTGACCGGAGGTTTTGTGTTCGGGTCTTTTCTCCGTCTGGTAATGTCACCCCACCTCCTTTAATCCCTTCCGCATTTGACGTCTGAAATTAGGGAACCTCGAAATTTGGGTTTCAGCACCTAAGTTGAAATTCGTTGTGAGTACGGGAGATTCAAAGAAGAGAACATGAGTTGAGAGTTAGGGAGAAAACCTTTAGGGGTAACACGAGGGGAAACTTCTTTACTCAGAGAGTGGTTGCTGTGTGGAAAGAGCCCCCAGTGGAAGTGGTAGAGGCAGGTTCGATATTGTCATTTAAAGTAAAATTAAATAGGTATGTGGACAGGAAAGGAATGGAGGGTTATGGGCTGAGTGCGGGTCGATGGGTCTAGGTGAGAGTAAGCGTTCGGTACGTACTGGAAAGGCCGAGAAGGCCTGTTTCCGTGGTGTAATTGTTAAATAGATATATGGTTATATCACGCTCAACAGATTGATTCCGGCCTTTGTCTGAGGTGTTTACAATATATTTCTCCTTATCGACTCCGCTATCTACTCTGGAACTCTGAGTCCCATGCCGCTGGAACTGGAGTTTAACTTCTCGTTCTTCGTGCGCCTTGCACGTTACACGCTTGGGAGATCATGGTTCTCCACATAGAACGATCCCTCACAGCGTCAATGATATCTCGCACACTTAAATCTGTCAATTCTTTCATAGTTCATATATTTTCTTCTGTGTGTTCTATACCACCTTTCCCATGCATACAGCCTTGCAATATAGGAAGGATATGATTTGGTCCAGGGTTGAGATGTTTGATGGGACAAGAGTTAACTTTGAACAGATGCGAAAGGAGTGGATTGGGACAATTTGTTTTATGGGATGGAGGTAATAGAGAAATGTAGGTCATTTAAATGTTAAATTTTGAGAGTACAGAATCTTTATGGCCCTGTTAGGTTGAAAGGAAAGGTTAAAAGCTTGAGAGAGCCATGATTTTCGAGGGATATTGGAAAATTTGTTCGGAAAAAAGAGAGAGACCTACAATAAATATAGGCGGCATCGAGTAAATGAGGTGATCCAAGAATACCAAGAATGTGAAAATAATCTTAAGGAAATTAGAAAAGCTAAAAGAAGATAAGAGGTTGCTTAAAAAGTAAGTTAAAAACAAATCCAAAGGGTTTCTACAGTTGTATTAATAACAAAAGGATAGTGACGGATAAAAGTGATCCATTAGAGATTCAAAGTGGACAGCTATGTGTGGAGTCAAAAGAGACGTGGAGAATTTGAACAATTTCTTTTCTTCGGTATTTACTAAAGAGAAGGATATTGAATTGTGTAAGTCAGGTAAACAAGTCCGGAATTTATGGAAACCAGGATGATTAAAGAGGAGGAAGTACTGGCGCCTTTAAGGAATATAATAGTGGAAAAATCTCCGGGTCCTGACAGGATATTCTCTAGGACCTCGAGGGACGTTAGTGTAGAAATAGCAGAGGTTCTGACAGAAATATTTCAAATGTCATTAGAAACTCGAATGGTGCCAGAGGATTGGCGTAGTGCTCATGCTGTTCCATTGGTTAAAACGAGTTTTAAGAGTAAACCTAGCAATTATCGGCCTGTAAATTTGACGACAGTGGTGGATAAATTAATGTAAAGAGAAACATGGATTTGTGCGTGGAAGCCCATGTTTGACAAATATTATTGAATTTTCTAAAGAGTTTACTATGAAAGTTGACGAGGGTGAAACAGGGGATATTGTCTATATAGACTTACGTAAGGTCTTCGGCAAGTTTCCGCACGGAAGGTCAGTTAGGAAGGTTCAATCGTCAGGTATTAATATTGAAGTAGTAAAATGGATTCAACAGTCGGTGGATTGGAGATGCCAGGGAGTACTGGTGGATAACTGTTTGTCTGGTTGGAGGACGGTGACTAGTGGTGTGCCTCAGCGATTTGTACTGGAACAAATGTTGTTTGTAATATACATTAATCATCTGGATGATGGGGTTGTAAACTGGATTAGTAAGTACGCAAATGATACTAAGATAGTTCGTGTTGTGGATAATGAAGTACGTTTTCAAAGCTTGCAGAGAGATTTAGGCCAGCTAGAATAGTGGGCTGAAAGATGGCCGATATAGATTAATGCTGATAAGTGTGAGGTGCTACATCATGGAAGAACTAATCAAAATAGGACATATATCGTAAATGGTAGGACATTAAAGAATGCAGTAGAACAGAGTGATCTAGGAATAATGGTGCAAAGTTCCATGAAGGTGGAATCTCATGTGGATAGGATGGAGAAGAAAGCTTTAGTTACGCTGGCCTTTATAAATCAGAGTATTGAGTATAAGAGTTGGGATGTAATGTTAAAATTATACAAGGCATTGGTAATGCCAAATTTGGAGTATTGTGTACAGTTCTGGTTACAGATCTATACGGAATATATCAGCAAAATAGAGAGTGTACGCAGAAGATTCACAAGAATGTTACCAAGGTTTCAGCGCCTTAGTTACAGAAAATGATTGAACAAGTTAGGTCTTTATCCTTTGGAGCGTAGAAGTTTGAGTGGAGACTTCATAGAGGTGTTTAAAATTATGAGGGGGATAGATAGATTTGACATGGATAGGCTTTTTCAATTGAGTGTACGAGTTATTCAAACAAGAGTTCACCAAGGGGAACGTCTTTTCACAAGAGAGTGGTAGATGTGTGTAACGAGCTTCCAGTAGAAGTGGTAGAGGCAGGGACGATATTGCTATTTAAGGTAAAATTAGATTGGTATATGGACAGGAAAGGAATGGAGGGTTATGTGCTGAGGGCAGGTCGGTGGGACTTGGTGAGAATAAGCGTTCACGGACTAGAAGGGCCGAGATGGCCTGTTTCCATGCTGTAGTTGTTATATGGTATATAGTACAAGGCATTGCATTTCTTCCTTCATGATGGCATGGCCCAGGGATTTTAGTTTCCTCTTATTTAATGTTCTCATTAAATATCTTGTTATATGGGGATGTTGGATTACTGTCTCATCAGTTATCACATCTCTATTTGATATTTCCTGCATTCTTCCAAGAAACCACCTTCCTGTTACTTCTAAGTTTCTTTGGAGTTATGGTGTTATGTTCCATGTTTCGGAAGCATACAGCAAGATTGACCAGATGTAACATCTTAGTAGCCTAAGCCTTGTTGTCAGTGAAATCTGTCAGTGGGTGAAATGGATTTCATTGTTTGGAAGTTGGTTTCGGCAATGACAATTCCTTTTATTTCTACTTTACATCTCGCATCTTGTAACATGAAGCTACCAAGGTAAATAAACATCCAAATGAACAAGAGCACCTTTGCCAGAAAACATCTTGTCCAAACCCACACATCCCAGATCTTTTCAGAATCTAACAAAATTTGTCTTGCTCCAATTTGGAATCTCAACCCAAGGACCGCCCATAGTTTTCTATAATTACCGTGAGACAAATGGCTTTATGATGACTCGATACAAAGTGTGCTCCTGCACAAACCTCTGACACCTGCCTTGTCTCATTCCGCAGTAGATGATAAAGTAGTGTTCGCTCTCGCTGGGACTGATCAAGGAATTTTCCCTGAATATTTTTGTTAAACTCTATCCTATTGGTCCTTCAGCAGCAGGCGATTCAGTCAATACGTGGAAAGCTGAAATCACCAGCAATCACAATTTTATATTTACTGCAACAGTCTGCGATCTTTCTGCAGGTTTGTTCCTCCTAATCCAGCAGACTGTTGGCTGGTCTATAATGTATCCCCATGACATGACCACACATTTCTTATTCCTCATTTCCACCGATAAAGTCTCACTTAGACGTGCTGCCTTTTCTGTTCTGCCTGTGCTGTGCGGTGAGATTTTCTCAGCCCTGCAATGTCACCGATCCTCCTGTAATTCTTCCGCTTTCTCACGCCTAAAAATAGGGAAACCCGAAATATCGTGCTGTCCTGCTTGCTGCTCCAGCAACCAATTCTCAATAATGGTCACAAAATCACAATTGAATGTGTAGATTCATGCCTGAGCTCAACTGCCTGCATGTCAATGATTCCCACCTAGTCCTCCCCCCGACACCAGGAACTGAGCCACGCGGTGTGCTGTATTGTGTTCATATATCTGGACACGCTGGAACGGGTAGTGTCCCTGTGCTTTAACTACACAGTCAAATCCCTGACCTCACTTTGCAAAGTCACCTTCCCATACATACCGATGTCACTGGTAACTATATGGACCAGGACATCGTGCTGCTCACTCACCCACTGAAGAATCATAGAGAAGGAATGGTGTGCTGAGAAAAGAGGAAGGAGGTGGAGGAGAGTGGGGACCACAGACAGGGTGTTCAGTCTGCAGCCGTTGGAGCAGAACTTGTGATTGCCATTTTGGGGCACCCATCTCTAATTGGAGTCTGATTAAACGCCGAAATCCACTGACCCATGACTAGGAGTCAGAGAGTGCGAGAATCCCTCCATACAATCCCATCGCTCACTCCTGGAAACACACACCGAGTAACGCTCCCTCCACAACGATCAATTACACACTGCCGGCGTCAGTCACAGATTGCAGCTCCTTCCACACTGTCCCAAAACACACTCCCGGGATCATACACAGAGTGAAGATCCGTCCACACCTTCCGATCACACAATTCCAGGGTCAGACAACCAGCGAAGCTCACTAAATATTATAAAATTACTCTCCCGGGGTCAGACATGTGAGGTACCTCCCGCACTATCGCAGCACACTCTACTAGAATCAGAACAAAATTCGAAACCCTCTCCCTTCTCCGGTCCCCCCACTCACCAACACCCAGCATTTCGGTTTTCCAGTATTATGAATTGTGTGTGTGAGAGACTGGACTGTGTGCTGCCGAAAGAGGAATTAAGGGGAGGAGAGAAGAGGCCAGGGAAAGGGTGGTGAGACTGCAGATACTGAAGCAAGTGGTGTGGAACCACACGACCGGCCTGTGTCTACAGAGCTGTGGAGAGGCTCAGAACGTGATGATAGATATCCAGTGGAACGGGGAGGCGTAATACTAGACGTCATCTCTCCCTCGTACACCCCACAATTGCCTGTAACACAGAGTGGGAGGAGAGTCGAGGGACGACGTAGATGGGGAGCGTTTAGCGGATGGGGCGCATCACGGAGACGAGGGAGGGGCGTATTGGTACGTGCGGAATGATGGAGACGGAGAAGTATACAGCAGAGTGTTTGGGTCACGGAGACGGTGTTGTTTGTTTGCAAGGGATGGGTGACGGAGACGGGAGTGGCAACACTGAAGACGGAGTGGCGGTGACGGGGAGCAGTGTAGGAGAGGGAGAGTTCGACTGATTTGGGAAGAGATTTGGGGGAGGGAGGGTGTTATGCATACGGGGAGGGGTGTTTTCGAGTTACAGTGCAGGTTGACTTCCTCCCACTGTGTCCTCGCTATCACACGCTCGGCTTCCCGAATAATCCTGAGTTCATCCAGATCCAGTTCCAAATCGTTAACGCGGAGTGTTAGAAACTGCAGCTGGGTGCACTTCAAACCATAAGACCATAGGACAAAGGCGCAGAAGACGGCCATTCGGCCCAACGAGTCTACTCCGCCATTTTATCATGAGCTGATCCATTCTCCCGTTTATTCCCACTCCCCCACCCTTTCACCAGAACCATAGATGCCCTGGCAATTCAGATACCTATCAATCGCCACCTTAAATAAAACCAATCTCTTGGCCTCCACTGCCGCCCGCGGCAACAATATCCTCAGATTCACCACTCCCTGGGTAAAAAATAAATACTTCCCCTCTCTGTTCTGAATGGGCGCCCTTCAATCCTTAAGTCATGTCCTCTCTTACTAGACATCTCACCATGGGAAACAACTTTGCCACGTCCAATGGGTCCATGCCTTGAAACATTCGAAATTTCTATGATTCCCTTCTCATTCTTCTAAGCTTCAAGGAGTACAATTCAGGAGCTTTCAAAAGTTCCTCATGTTAACCCTTTCATTCCTGGAATCATTCAAGTGAATATTCTCTGAACCCTCTCCAACTTCAGCACTTTCTTTCTTACATTAGGAGCCCAAACCTGCACACAGTGCTCCGTGAGTTCTTACCAGTACCTTATAGAGCCTCAACATCACATCCCTGCTCCTATTCCCTATTCCTCTAGAAATGAATGCCAACATTTCATTCACATTCTTCACCATCGACTCAATCTGGAGGTTAACCATAAGGGTATCCTGCACGAGGACTCCAAAGACCCGTTGCATCTCAGAACTTTGAATTCTCTCACCATTTAAATAATAGTCTTCCCGTTTATTACCTCTAGCAAAGTACATGACCACACACTTTCCAAAATTGTATTTCATTTGTCACTTCTTTGCCTATTCTCCCAATCGATCCAAGTCTCTCTGTTTCCTCAGCACTGCATTCCCCTCCACCTATCTTTGTATTTTCAGCAAACAGTCACAAAGCCATCTATTCCATCATCCAATTCGTTGATATACAACGAGAAAAAACGCGGCCCCATCACGGACCCCTGTGGAACACCACTGGTAACCGGCAGCCAACCAGAGTAAGATCCCTTTATTCCCACTCTCTGTTTCCTGCCAATCAGCTACCGCTCTATCCACGTATGTAACTTTCCCGTAATTCCATGGGATCTTATCTTAGCAGCCTCATGTGCAGCAACTTGACAAAGGCCTTCTGAAAATCCAAATACACAACATCCACTCATCTTCCTTGTCTAGTGGACTTGTAATTTCCTCAAAAATTGTATTAGTTTTGTCAAGCAGGATTTTCCATTGACTAAACCATGCTGAGTTCTGCCTATCTTGTCGTATGCTCATCCTTGACAATCGACTCCAACAACTTCCCAATCATCGATGTCTAGCAAACAGATCTATAATTTCCTTTTTTTTTTGTTTCCTTGCCCCCTTCTTAAATAGCGGAGTGACATTTGCAATATTCCAGTCCTCCGGAACCATGCCAGAATCTATTGACTTTTGAAAGATCATTGCTAATGCATCCACAATCTCCACAGCTACTTCCATCAGAACAGGAGGGTGCATTCCATCTGGTCCGGGAAATTTATCTACCCTTAGACTATTCACCTTCCAGAGCACTTTCTCTGTAGTAATTGTGACTGCGCACACTTCTCTTTCCTGACACCCTTGAGTGTCCGGTATACTGCTGATATCTTCCTCAGTGAAGACTGATGCAAAATACTCGTTCATTTCCTCCTCCATCTCCTTATCTCCCATTACAACTTCTCCAGCATCATTTTTATCGGTCCTCGATCTACTCGCACCTGTCTTTTACTCTTTATATATTTGAATAAAAGTTTTTAGTATCCTCTTTGATATTATTTACTAAAGTTTTTTAAAACTTCTCAATCCTCTGTCTTCTCACTATTTTTTGCTTCCTTGTATGCCCACTCCATTGCTTTTACTTTGATTTTGACTTCTGTTGTCAGCCATGGTTGCATTCTTTTTCCATTTGAAAATGTCTTCTTTTTTTGAATATATCTGTCTTGCACCTTCCACACTTCTCGCATGAACTCCAGCTACTGCTGCTCTGCCGTCCTTCCCGCCAATGACCCTTTTCAGTCAACTTTGGCCAGTTCCTCTCACATGCCACTGTAATCTCCTTTATTCCACTGAAATACCGACACAACGGATTTCAGCTTCTCTTTCTCAAATCAGTCATGTTATGAACACTCCCTCCTGCGGGTTCGTTCACCTGCATCTCTGTAATCACCTCTGGTTCACTACACAATACCCAATCCAGTACAGCCGATATCTAGTGGGCTCAACAACAAGCTGTTCCAAAAAGCCATCTCGTAGACATTCTACAAATTCTCTCTCTTGAGATCCAGTGCCGACCTGATTTCCTCAATGCACTCGCATGTTAGAATCCACCACAATTATCATAACACTGCCCTTCTGGCAAGCCTTTTCTATATTTTGCTGTAATTTGTAGTCCACATCACTGCAGCAGTTGGAAGGTCTGCATATAACTGCCATCAGAGGGTCCTTGTACACCTGCTAATCAGCTCAACCCACAAAGAATCTGCACAGTCCGATCCTCTGTCAACTCTTTCTTATGATTTAATATCATTTCTTACCAATTAGTAAGTCACCGACCATTCACAATGTCCATGGTACGGACACAGAGTGAAACTCTCACTGCCCCGTTCAATCACACTCTCCCAGTTCCGACATTAGCTTCAATTCCTCCCTTCACAATAACATCAAACGCTATCCGAGTGGACTGTTGGCTGGTCTATAATGTAGCCCCATGAACATGGACATGCATTTCTCATTTTTCATTTCTCATTCCTACCCATCATACCTCTCTTAGACGAGATCTGTTGCCTACCCTGACCTGTGTACTGTGGTGACATTTTCTCAGGCTACTGATGTCTCCCCTCCTCCTTTAATTCCTTCCACTTTCTGACGTCTCAATTTAGAAACCGCGAAGTATCATGCTGTCTGTTTGCTTCTCATGCAATCTGTCTCAATAATGGCTATAGTATCATAATTCAAGTTTTGATTCATGCCCTGAGCTCACCCGCCTTTATTTGAAACTTCCAGCATTGAAATATGCTCCAGTCGCATCATGTTCAACCTTTTGATTCCTGCCTTTGTCCGAGGTCTGCTCTGGAAAGCTGAATCCCATCCCGCTGCAAATCGAGTTTAACAACTCTCCACAAAGCCCGCATGCTCAGTACCGGCAGATCTTGCCGCTGGGAATGTTAGTTCTCCTCCAGTTTATGTGTAAACCGTCTTCCAACACTTCTTTACAGATCTTCCTTGGAAAAAACACAATGAATCCAAATTCGGAAGCCTTCCCATCGTCACCAACTCCTGACCGACGTGCTAAACTGTATGGTCTTCCTATATCTGGACACATTGGGACGGGTAGTGATCTTGTCCGTTAATTTAATAGCTAAATCCCTGAGCTCACTTTGCAAAAACACCTTTCCATACATACTGATGTCATTGGTACCTACAGTATATGGAACAGGAACTCCTGTTGCTGGTCCATATACAGTAGGTACTCACCCACTTACGAATCATAGAGAAGGAATGGTGTGCTGAGAAAAGGGGAAGGAAGGAGAGATGACTGGAGGCCACAGAAAGGGTATTCAGTTTGCGGTCTTTTGAGTAGACCGTGTGAGTCACCATTTTCTTGCTCCCTGTATCTGATTAGAGTCTGTTTAAACGCCGAAATCTTCTGACCTACGCCTGCGAGTCAGAGACAGTGCGAGGCTGCCTCCACAACGTCCCATCACACACTCCCGGGGTGAGACAAAGAATGAAGCGCCCTCTGTTCCAACCCATTACACACTCCCGGTGTAAAACACAGAGTAAAGCTCCCTCTACACTGTCCCATCACACACTTCCGGGTTCTGACACAGAGTGAAGCTTCTTCCTCACCGTCCTAAAACAGACTCCCTTGGTCAGACAAACGGTGGTGCTCACAAAATTTTATTCCATCACACTCCTGTGTGGTACCCCCCAGAACATCGCAGCACGCACTACTGAAGTCAGAAAATGTGCGCAACCCCCTCCCTATGCCTGTCTCCTCACGCAGCAATACCCAGGATCTTTGCGTTCCAGCAGTCTCGAATTGTGTTTGTCTCTCGGAGATGGTATGTGTGTGTGTGACCGGATAGTGTGGTGCGGGAAGAGGAAGTAACGGGATGAGAGAGGAGGCCAGGGAAAGGGTGGTGTGATCACAGTCATTAATGGAAACGGTGTGGAACCACATGACCGGCCTGTTGATGCAGACTTCAGAGAGGCCCAGAGACTAGTGATAGATCTCTGGTGTAAGTGGGGGAGGTGTAGCACGACACATCATTTCTCCCTCAACTTCCCACAGTTTCTTGTGAACACGAGGCGAGGGGAGGTGTGGGGCGGCTGCGGAGCTTCCAGTAGAAGTGGTAGAGGCAGGTTCGATTTAATCATTTTAAATAATTGATAGGTATCCGGACTGGAAAGGAATGGACCGTTATGGGCTGAGTGCAGGTAGGTGGGAATAGGTGAGAGTGAATGTTCCGTACAGACTAGAAAAGCCAAGATGGTCTGCTTCCGTGCAGTAATTGTTATATGGTTACACGTTATATGTTATAACCAGGCCTTTGTCAAAGAGCCACTGAAACCCTCACTTCCTGTGTTTGTCAATGCGTCTAATGTGACTTGTAAAGCCGCCCCTCACTCTTGAATTATTTCCGCTTCATCACGACTAAGACAAACAAAACCTGGAACATTGTGCTGAATGTCCTGCCGTCCCAACAACCACTTCTCTATCTTTTATCTCATCCTGGTTTTCATTCGCCTGTAACTCTACGAACATTCCTTCTTTTTAGTGGTAAAACCTCCGCTGAGATATTATTTCCCCTCCAGTTCAGGTGGAAACTGAGAGCCTTCCTCGAGGGCAGAGAAAATGAAGGAGCTGCCCAACGTGGGTGGGTGTGGTGCGGCCAACAGGCAGATGAATGTGCTGCCCCCTGGTGTTCGCCTACAAGCTCTGTCGCGCTCGACCGTACCGTGGCGTTCAGTGGCATTCAATGGATGCAGGGTCTCACGTTGCGTTCTACTGGAGTAACGCTGTCTAGTTTGGTTTGTTCATGGCTACTCACGTATGTTTGTCTGTGAATTAAAATTGGATTGAATTTAAAGCGTCTCTTGTTCAAAGGTCGAAACTTCCATTGAAGAAAACCCAATGACCCGACTATCTCAAGCTCTCATTCCTAACCCTGCACCGCAGCCACGTGTTAATCAGTTTTATCTTCCCATTTCTGGCAACACCAGAACCTGTAGAGCTTTGCCTGCTTATCCTCCCACTGAATATAGGTAGGGACCCGATCAGAGATGTCCCGGCCCTGGCACTGGACATTGTGTTTGCAAAACAGTGAATCCACTCTGGCCACATCTCGCCTCATCTCGCACTCCCCACTATCCTAAGGCACAATGGAAACAAACTCACTGCCAGAGATCTGACCCGAATGACATATCGCTACTTGTCATTTTCACCCCTCTCCCCCAACGAGAAGTATACACAGTTGTATTCTTGTTATTGAGCCGGTTGGCCACAGGTGGCACTCTGCAGTGGGCCTGGCTGGCGAACCCCTTTCAACCACCTGACTGTCCCCCAGTCTCTCGTGAACTGCACATTGGCTCTAGCTTCCTCCCAATATGTCTTCCCTGTCAAACCCTCAGTTTCCCGAACGATCCTGAGTTCATCCAGTAGCAGTTCCCACTGCTAAACGCGGTGTGCTAGAAGCTGCAGCTGGATGCACTTCTTACAGATGAAGTCGTCAGAGACACTGGAGGTCTCCCTGCCGTCCCACATCCTGGAGGAGGAGCATTCAACACTCCTGACAGGCATTGCTACCGCTCTGACTGTGAAATTATAAAGAAAGAGTCAATAAATTAACTAAAAACAAATATACCAACAATAGAATCATAGAACATTACAGCACAGAAACAGGCCGTTTGGCCCTTCTTGTCTGTGCCAAACCATTTTCATGCCGAGTCACACTGACCCGTACCTGGCTCATAGCCCTCCATTCACCTCTCATCCATATAACTGTCCACGTTTTTCTTAATTGTTGAACGTGAGCCCGCATTTATAACTTCATCTGGTAGCTCATTCCAGTCCCCACCCTCTCTCTGCGTGAAGAAGACCCAGCGCGTAATTTTCCCTTTAAACCTTTCCCCCCTTCACCCTTAACCCATACTTTCTGATTTTTTTTCTCCCCTAGACTCAGTAGAAAAAGCCTGCTTGCATTCACTTTATATATACCCATCATAATTTTACACATCTCTGTAAAGGCTGCCCGCATTCTTTTAAGCTCCAGGGATTAAAGTCCTAACCTTTTCAACCTTTCTCTGTAACTCAGTTTCTCAAGTCCCGGCAACATCCTTGTAAACCTTTACACTCTTTGACCGTTATTAATATCGTTCCTGTTATACGGTGATGAAAACTGCACACAATACTACAAACATGTCCTCACAAATGCCTAAGACAACCTCATTATAACATTCCAACTCTGATACTCAATACTTTGATTTATAAAGGCTGATGTACTAAAAGCTTTCTTTACGACCCTATCTACCTGTGACGCAACTTTTATGTAATTTTGTATTTGTATTCCCGGATCTCTCTGTTCTACTGCACTCCTTAGTGCCCTACCATTTACCTTGTTTTTTCTACCTTGGTTTGTCCTTTCAAAGTGCAATACCTCAGACTTTTCTGTATTAAACTCCATCAGCCCATTGTTTTAGCAGGTCCAGATCCCTCTGCAAGCTTTAAAATCCTTCCTCAATGTCTACTACACCTCCCAATGTTTTATCATCAGCAAATGTGCTGATCCAATTTACCACATTATCATCCTGATAAAATATCCCTTGTCTTCACTGCTAATAAATTCGTTTCCGTGATGCCAACATACCATTTGCCTTCTTCACCGCCTGACGTACCTGCATGCCCACCTTCAATGACTGGTGTACAATGATACCCAGGTCTCGTTGCTCCTCCCCTTTTCCTAATCCGCCACCGTTTAGATAATCATCTGTTTTCCTGTTCTTGCAACCAAAGTGGATAACGTCACATTTTTCCACATTAAACTGCATCTACCATGAATTTGCCCACTCACCTAACCTATCCGAGTCACCCTGCATCCTCTTAGCATCCTTCTCACAGTTGACACTGCCACCCAGATTTGTGTCATCCGCAAACTTGGAGATGCTGCATTTAATCCCCTCGTCTAAATCATTAATGTATATTGTAAACAACTGGGGTCCAGCACTGAGCCTTGCGGTACCCCACTAGTCACTGCCTGCCATTCTGAAAAGGTCCGTTTACTCCGACTCTCTGTCAGCCAATTTTCTATCCACATCAATAACATACCCCCAATACCATGTGCTTTAAGTTTGCATACTAATCTCCTGTGTGGGACCTTGTCAAAAGCCTTTTAAAAATCTAAATATACCACATCCACTGGATCTCCCCTATCCACTGTACTAGTTACATCTTCAAAAAATTCTATAAGATTCGTCAGATATAATTCTCCTTTCACAAATCCATGCTGACTTTGTCCAATGATTTCACCACTTTCCAAATGTGCTGTTATCACATCTTTGATAACCGACTCTAGCAATTTCCCCACCACCAATGGTGGTGGTCTATAATTCCCCGGTTTTTCTGTCACTCTTTTTTTAAGAAGTGTGCTTATATTAGCCACCCTCCTATCCGCAGGAGCTAATCCAGAATCTAAGGAGTTTTGAAAAAATATCACTAATGTATCAACTATTTCTTGGGCTACTTCCTTAAACATTCTGGGAAGCATACCATCTGGCCCTGAAGATTTATCTGCCTTTAATCCCTTCAATTTACCTACCACCACTTCCCTACTAAAATGTATTTCCCTTAGTTCCTCCATCTCACTAGAAATTCGGTCCCTTACTATTTCCGGAAGATTATTTATGTCCTCCTTAGTGAAGACAGAACCAAAGTAGTTATTCAATTGGTCTGCCATGTCTTTGTTCACTGTGATCAATTCATCTGTTTCTGACTGTAAAGGACCTACATTTGTCTTGACCAATCTTTTACTTTTCACATATCTATAAAGCTTTTACAGTCAGTTTTTATGTTCCCTGCCAGCTTTCTCTCATAGTATTATTTCCCTTTCCGAATTAAGCACTTTGTCCTCCTTTGCTGGTCTCTGAATTTCTCCCAGTCCTCAGGTGTTCCGCTTTTTTTTTTTTTGCTAATTTATGTGTTTCTTCTTTGGACTTGATACTATCCCTAATTTCCCTTGTCAGCCACGGGTGCACATCCTTCTCTGGTTTATTCTTTTGCCAAACTGGGATGAACAATTGTTGTAGTTCATTCATGCGATCTTTAAATGCTTGCCATTGCATATTCACTGTCAACCGTTTAAGTATCATTTGCCAGTCTATCTTAGCTAATCCACGTCTCATACCTTCAAAGTTACCCCCTCTTTATGTTCTTTACCTTTGTTTCTGAATTAACAATGTCACCCTCCATCTTTCTGAAGAATTCTACCATATTATGGTCACTCTTACCCAAGGGTCCTCGCACGACAAGATTGCTTACTTACCTTTCCCCATTACCCAATACACAATCCAGAATGGCCTGCTCTCTAGTTGGTTCCTCGACATGTTGGTTCAGAAAACCATCCCGCATACATTCCAAGAAATCCTTTTCCTCAACACCCTTACCAATTTGGTTTACCCAATCTATATGTAGATTGAAGTCACCCATTATAACTACTGTTCCTTTATTGCACGCATTTCCAATTTCCTGTTTAATGCCATCCCCAACCTCACTACTACTTTTAGGTGGCCTGTATACAACTCCCACCAGCGTTTTCTGTCCCTGAGTGTTATGCAGCTCTACTCGTATCGATTCCACATTCTCCAGGCTATAGTTCTTCCTTTATATTGCGTTAATAGAACTTTTGTAGAGTTCACACCTTCCTTGGAAAAAACACTATGATTCCAAATTTGGAAGCCTTCCCACAGTCAACAACTCCTGAGCCACATGCTAAACTGTATGGTTTTCCACTGTCTGGACACACTGGGACGGGTAGTGGTCCTGTCCTTTAATTTAATAGCTTAAGCCCTGATATCACTTTGCAAAAACACCTTCCCATACATACTGATGTCACTGGTACGTACAGTATATGGAACAGGGACTCTTTTTCTGGCCCATATACTGTAGGTACTCACCCACCTATGAATCATCGAGAAAGAATGGTGTGCTGAGAAAAGAGGAATGAAGGAGGGATGACTGGAGGCCACTAAAAGGGTGTTCACATTGCAGTCTTTGCAGCAGACCGTGTGAGTCACGAATTTCCTGCTCCCTAATTCTGATTGGAGTCTGTTTAAAAGCCGAAATCTTCTGGCCTACGACTGTGAGTAAGAGACAGAGGGAGGCTGCCTCCACACCATCCCAAAACACAGTCCCGGGATCAGACACTGAGTGAAGCTCCCACTGCTCCGTCCCATCACACACTCCCAGTGTAAGAGACAGTGTAAAGCTCCCTCTACACGTTCCCATCACACACTGTAGGGATCTGACGCAGAGACAAGCTACCTCCTCACCACCCTGAAACAGGCTCCCTTTGTCAGCCAACCGGTGAAGCTCACAAAATATTATCCCATCACACTCCTGGTGACAAACCTATGAAGCCACCCCCCCCCCTCCGCAATATTGCAGCACACTCTACTGAAGTCAGTAAAAGTGCGCAGCTCCCTCCCTTTGCCCGTCTCCTCACTCACCAATACCGAAGATTTCGGCGTTCTTGATTGTGTGTGTCTCTCGGTGTTTATGTGTCTCTGTGTGACCGGATGGTGTGCTGCGAGAAGAGGAAGTAAGTGGAGGAGAGAGGAGGCCAGTGAAAGGATGTTGAGATTACAGTCACTAATGCAAGTGCAGTGGAACCACCTGACCGGCCTGTGCATGCAAAGTTTGGAGAGGCCCAGAGCCTGGTGATAGATCTCCGGTGGAAGGGGGTAATGCGTTGTACTACACGTCATTTCTCCCTCAACTTCCCTCAATTGCTTGTGAAAACAGAGGTGGGGTGGGGGCGGAGAAGTGGCAGAGGTATGTTCGATTTGTCATTTAAAAAAATGTATAGGTATATGGACAGGATAGACAGAGTCCCATTAGCAACAGTCAACGTGGATTTGAGCGTGGAAGCTCATGTTTGACAAATCTTATTGAATATTCTGAAGAGGTTAATATGAAAGCTGACGAGGATAAAGCAGTGGATGTTGTCTATGTGGACTTCAGAAAAGGCCTTTGACAAGTTTCTGCACGGAAGGTTCAATCGTCAGGTATTAACATTGAAATATTAAATCGGATTTAACAGTGGCTAATAGGAGATGCCAGAGAGTAGTGGTGGATAACTGTTTGTCAGGTTGGAGGCCAGTGACCAGTGGTGTGCCTCAGGGATTTGTATACATTAATGATCTGGATGATGGGGTAGTAAACTGAATTAGTAAGTATGCAGATGCTACAAAGATAGGTGCCTTTGTGGAAAATGAAGTAGGTTTTCAAAGCTTGCAGAGAGATTTAGGCCAGTTTGAAGAGTGGGCTGAAAGAAGTCAAATGGAGTTTAATGCTGATAAGTGTGAGTTGCTATATTGTGTTATGACTGATCAATATAGGACAATAATGGTAAATGGTAGGGTATTGAGGAATGCAGTGGAATAGAGTGATCGAGGAATAATGGTGCATAGTTCCCTGAAGGTGGAATCTCATGTGGATAGGGTGTTGAAGAAAGCTTTTGGTATGTTGGCCTTTATAAATCAGACAATTGAGTATAGGAGTTGTGATGTAATGTTAAAATTGTACAAGGCTTGGTAAGGCCAGATTTGGAGTATTTTGTACAGTTCCGGTCACCCATCTATATATATGAAGAATGCCAGCAAAATAGAGAGAGTACAGAGAAGATCTAGTTGAATGTTACCTGGGTGTCAGCACCTTAGTTATAGAGAATGTTTGAACAAGTTAGGTCTTTCTTCTTTGGACCGTAGAAGGTTGAGGGGAGAATTGATAGAGGTATTTATAATTATGAGGGGAATAGATACAGTTGAGCGGGATAGGCTTTTTCAATTGAGTGTACCGGTTATTCAAACAAGAGGACATGAGTTGAAAGTTATGCGGCCAAAGTTTAGGGGTAACACGAGGGGGATCTTCTTTACTCAGAGACTGGTAGCTGTGTGTAACGAGCTTCCATTAGAAGTGTTAGAGGCAGGTTCGATATTGTTACTTAAGGTAAAATTGGATAGGTATATGGACAGGAAAGGAATGGAGGATTATGGGATGATTGTAGGTCAGTGGGATTAGGTGCGAGTAAGCGTTCAGCACGGTCTAGAAGGGCCGAAATGGTCTGTTTCCGTGCTGTATTTGTTATATGTTTATATAATACAAGACATTGCATTTTTCCCTTCCTGATGACATGGCCCAGGAATTTTAGTTTCCTCTCATTTAATGTTCTCACTAAAGATCTTGTTATATGGGGATGTTAGAGTACCGTTTCATTAGTTATCCCATCTCTATGTGATATTTCCAGCACTCTTCTAAGAAACCACCTGCCTGTTGCTTCTAAGTTTCATTGGAGTCCTGGTGTTATAGTCCATGTTTCGGAAGCATACCGCGAGTGACCAGATGTAGCATCTTATTAGCCTAAGCCTTGTTGTCAGTGAAATCTGTCAGTTGGTGAAATTGGATTCATTGATTGGAAGTTGGTTTTGGCAATGACAATTATTATTTTTATTTCTACTCTACAGCTAGCATCTTGTGATATAAAGCTTCCAAGGGAATTAAAGTTCCAGAAAACATCTTGTCAAAATCCACACGTTTCAGATTCTTTCTGATCCCAACAAAATTTGTCTTGCTCCAATTTAGAATCTAAGCCCAACGACCGTCCTATAGTTTTCTATAATTACCTTGAGGCAAACGGCTTTATAATGACTCGATACAAAGTGTGCTACTGCACAAACTTCTGACACCTGCCTTGTCTCATTCCGCAGTAGATGCTAATGTAGTGTTCTCTCTCGCTGGGACTGATCAAGGAATCTTCCCTGAATATTTTTGTTAAACTCTATCCTATTGGTCTTTCAGCAGTAGGCGATTCAGTCAATACGTAGAAAGCTGAAATCACCAGCAATCACAATTTTATATTTACTGCAACAGTCTGCGATCTTTCTGCAGGTTTGTTCCTCCTAATCCAGCAGACTGTTGTTTGGTCTATAATGCAGCCCCATGACATGACCACACATTTCTTATTCCTCATTTCCACCGATAAAGTCTCACTTAGACGAGCTGCCTTTTCTGTTCTGCCTGATATCTGCGGTGAGATTTTCTCGGCCCTGCAATGTCACCGATCCTCCTGTAATTCTTCCGCTTTCTCACGCCTAAAAATAGGGAAACCCGAAATATCATGCTTCCCTGCTTGCTGCTCCTGCAACCAATTCTCAATAATGGTCACAATATCATAATTGAATGTGTTGATTCATGCCCTCCGCTGGGATGGGTAGTTATCCTGTCCATTTAACAGATAAATGTCTGACCTCACTTTTCAAAACCACTTTCCCGTACATACCGATGTCACTGGTAACAATATGGACCACGACATGCTCACTCACCCCTCTTAAGAATCAAAGAATGGTGTGCTGAGAAAAGAGGAAGGAAGTGGAGTAGAGTGGAGACCACAGACAGGGTGTTCAGACTGAAGCCGTTGGAGGAGAAATTGTGATTGCCATTTTGTTGTGCCCATCTCTAATTCCAGTCAGCTTAAACGCCGAAATCCACTGACACATGACTAAGCGTCAGAGACGGAGCGAGAATCCCACCATACAATCGCATCACACATTTCTGGAAACACACACTGAGTAACGCACCCTCCACAACGATCAATTACACACTGCCGGGGTCAGTCACAGAGTGAAGGTCCGTCCACACCTCCCGATCACATAATTCCAGATTCAGAATATCAGCAAAGTTGTCTTAATATTATACCATTACACTCCGGGGGTCAGACATGTGAAGTACCTCTCGTACCATCGCAGCACACTCTACTAGAACCAGAAAATGTACGAGAGCCTCTCCCTCCTCCGGTCCCCCCACTCACCAACACCCAGCATTTCCGTTTTCCAGTATTATGAATTGTGTGTGTCTCTCGGAGATGGTGTGTGTGTGCGAGTGGACTGTGTGCTGCCGAAAGAGGAAGGAAGGGGAGGAGAGAGGAGGCCAGGGAAAGGGTGGTGAGAATGCAGATACTGATGCAAGTGATGTGGAGCCACACGAACGGACTGTGTTTACAGAGCTGTGGTGAAGCTCAGATCCTAGTGATAGATACCCAATGGAACGGGGGAGTAGTAATACCCGACGTCATCTCTCCCTCATACTTCCCACAATTGCCTGTGACACAGAGTGTGAGGAGAGTGGAGGGACGGCGTAGATGGGGAGCGTTTAGCGGGTGGAGAGTATCACCGAGACGGGGGAGGGGCGTCTGGGTATGTCAGGGATGATGGAGAAGGCGAAGTGTTCAGAAGAGGGTGTGGGTCACGGAGACGGGGTTGATTGTGTGCGAGGGATGAGTGACGGAAACGGGAGTGGTGCATTGGAGACGGAGTGACAGTGACGGGGAGCAGTGTAGGAGAGGGAGAGTTTGACAGATTCGGGGAGGGGCTTTGGAGAGGGAGGATGTTATGCATGCGGGGAGGAATGTTTTCGAGTGTTTTCGAGTTACAGTGCAGGTTAAATCACTCCCACTGTGTCCTCGCTAACACACCCTCGCCTTCCCGAATGACCCTGAGTTCATCCAGTTCCTTTTCCGACTGCTTAACGCGGCGTGTTAGAAGCTGCAGCTGGATGCATTTAAGACCGTAAGGCAAAGGAGCAGAGGTCGGCCATTAGGCCCATCGACTCACTTTATTGTCATGAGCTGATCCATTTAGTTCCATTCCGCCGCCTTCTCACCATAAACGTGGATGCCCTGACTACACAGATACCTATCAATATCTGAATTAAATTTACCCAATGACTTGGCCTCCACTGCCGCCCGTGGCAACAATTTCCACAGATCCACCACCTTCTGGCTAAAAAAAAATCTTTGCATCTCTGTTCTGAATGGGCGCCCTTCGATCCTCAAGTCATGCCGTCTCGTACTAGACTCGCTCACCGTGAGAAACCACTTTTTTTCACATCTACTCTGTCCATGTCTTTCAACTTCCAAATTGTATCTATGAGGTTCCCCCCCCCCCCCCCCCAGTGCTTCTAAACTCCAGGGAGCACACTCCAAGAGTGGTCAAACCTTTTCCATATGTTAACCCTCCCTTTCCCGGAATCATTCTAGTGCATCTCCTCTGAACCGTCTCCAACGTCAGCACATCCTTTCTTAAATATGGGTCCCAATGCTGCTCACAGCCTCAACATCACATTGCATTCGCCTTCTTCACCACCGACTCAACCTCTTCTCTTTCTCAAATTTCACAGAGAACTCAGTCATGTTATGATGACTGCCTACGAACTGTGTGTGTCTCTCGGAGATGGTGTGTGTGTGTGTGTGAGCGGATTGTGTGCTGCCAGAAGAGGAAGGAAGGGGAGAAGAGAGGAGACCAGGGCAAGGGTGCTGAGATTGC
Organism: Hemitrygon akajei; assembly: GCF_048418815.1. Lineage (NCBI taxonomy): Eukaryota > Metazoa > Chordata > Chondrichthyes > Myliobatiformes > Dasyatidae > Hemitrygon > Hemitrygon akajei. The sequence continues at coordinate 6,927,900 of NW_027331929.1, forward strand.
CATCACTGATGCAACTTGTGTGGAACTACTCGACCGGCCTGTGCACACGGAGCTGTAGAGAGGCTCAGATCCTGTTGATGGATATCCAGTGGAATGAGGGAGGTGTAACACCAGATGTCAACTCTCCCTCATACACCCAACGTCACAGAACGGGAGGAAAGATGACGACATAGATGAGGAGCGTTTAGCGAGTGGAGTGTATCACGGAGACGGGGAGGGGCGTATGGCAACGTACGGGATGATGGAGAAGGCGATGTGTGCAGTAGAGGGCGTGGGTCACGGAGACAAAGCTGCTTGAAGGCGAGGGATGTGTGACGGAGACGGGAGTGGTGCACCAGAGTCTGAGTGACGCAGGCTCAACTTTTAGCTTCCTGACTTTGTCAGAGGTCTTAACAACATCTGTCCTAACAACCACTCAACTATCTGCAATGGCATTCTTATTTTCATAAAGTTGTAGAGAGTTCCTACAACACTCGTTCATACCACCACTACCCCCTTTTAATGGTAAACCTTACCGATGGGGTATTAGTTCCAATCCAGCTGAGGTGTAAAAATGAGGGAGTTGTTCATGGGAGACAACATGAAGCAGCTGAGTAAGGTGGTGGCGGTGGTCGCTGCTTCAAAGCAGGAGTCTGTGCTGCCCCCCAGTGTTCGCTTGGCAGAAGACAATCTCTGCTGTGAAGAATTGTAGATTACCGTGTATTCAAATTGCCCAGTGGGCTCAAGTTGCATAAATGTGTGTGTGTGTGTGTGTGTGTGTGTGTGTGTGTGTGTGAGAGAGAGAGTATGTACATAATGCGTGAAGGTGTTTTACTGATATCCTACATATGCTTGCTGCGTTTCTATTTTATACATATTATGTGTGTGTTGTGCCATGTGGGACTGTTGGTAATGCAATTAGCAGCCAGGTCCTGACTGTTTTCATGGGCATTCCCGTGTGATGGAATTACAATTAAACTTAAATCGAATTAATTGAAATGAAATGAAACCGTCTGGTCTGAGGAGTTCGCACCTTCCGTGGAAGAGAACCCAGTGATACACATAACTGAAGTTCTCATTCCAACAATAATGTTAAACTGAATGTTCTTGCTAAATCTGGCCACACCTGAACGTACATAAGTTTTGCAGAACCGACTCCCCCTTTTTTTTCCTATATATTGGCGTCTGAAGCATAGACAACATGGAAACATATAAAAATCTACGGCACAATAGCGACCCTTAGGCCCACAAGGTTTGCCGAACATGTCCTTGCTTTAGAACTACCTAGGCCTTATCAATAGACCTCTATTTTTCTAAGCTTTACTTAGTCATCCACGAGTCTCTCAAAAGGCCCTCTCATTTCCGCCTCCCCACCGCCGCTGGCAGCCATTCCACGCCCTCACATCTCTCTGTCAAATAAACTTACCCTGACATCACCTCTGTACCTACTTCCAAGCACCATAAAACTGTACCCTTTTGTGCTAGCCATCTCAGCCCTGGGAAAAAAGTGTCTGACTATTGTTACGTACCCCGTACCTGGGTGTCTTACCAGCAAATATAGAAGTATCCGTTGGAGTCTGGTGGTACTATTTTCAACAGTGTTTATTAGTAAAATATACAAATCAATATCAATGCAAATATACAGATAATACACGTTAGCAATACTAAACCTAAAAGTGTAGGTATAATAATAATCAATGATAAACAAGCTCTATCGTTGTCTAGGGGATAATGAATTATCATGGGAAAGTATAAAGTTCAGTTCTGTTCATGTAGGCTCAGGTAGTTGTTGGTCGATGTGTTGTAATTGTTGGAGAGAGAGAGCGAGAGAGAGAGAGAGAGAGAGAGAGAGAGAGAGAGAGAGAGAGAGAGAGAGAGAGAGAGAGAGAGAGAGAGAGAGAGAGAGAGAGAGAGAGAGAGAGAGAGAGAGAGAGAGAGAACGATCAAACAGTGACAGCTATTGTCTTGCAAACCTTCCTTTACGATCTTGATCCGTCGATGTGTTGTTGTGGCCATTCAAGTATGACCCCTCTGTCCTTTAGCTAGACCGTTCTTCCATGGTGGACTCGTCATCCAGGCAAGGGTGGACACACACCCAAGCCCCCACCGGCCTTGCTATAACCACTGTGAGTGAAATTGACCGATCCGTTCGGTCCCCGATGCCCCACACTTTCTCCTCGGTTTCTGATGCTCACTAGTGTGTCTCCTGGTGCGTCTGAGGGGGTGTCACCCCAGACCTCACTTTTATCCCTTCTCACGGGGTCTCAGGTGTCAATCAGTTTTGAATGGCTTAGCCCATCAAACCAGCCCACTCCGGCTGTCCACTGAGGAATTTTAATGAACAGAATATTACCAAGTAAACAGCCCTCTCCGCAGCCATACGTCTTTCAGGAGTCATAACATGGTGGATAAACATAACTCTCTCTCAGGCTGTTATCAGCAACAGATGTCCTGGCATGTTTTCTTTTGTCTTTCTTAATCTCTCGTTAGCAGCATCGAAACAGTAACAGTTTGTGATTCTCCCAGGGGAGGGGGACATGGGCAACCTTGCACCTTTCTGCCCATCAGAGCTGTTCATCCTTCGTAACAATACTTCTGCGATGTAAAAATAGCAAGTTCGCGGTGGATATCAGTACTTATACGATCACACTGTGTTGACTGTATATACATTTACAGGGACACACATTTTTGCACATTTGCAGTAGGCCACAACAGAGCTTGTCTTCTGCAGAGCGAACACCGGGGGGCAGCACAGACTCCTGTCTGGAGACCGCACAACACCGCTCCGCGTTGCGCCGCTCCTTCATTATCTCCGCCAGCGAGCAAATATCTCAGTTTACACCTTAACCGATGTAGAACTTATATCCCGGCGTGAGTTTTGCCATTAGAAAGGGGGAGTGGTGGGGTTTATACTGGAGTAGGGTTTTGGAACAAGAATCCCATAACAGTCAGTGGAGTGATTGTTGAGACAGATGTTGTTCAAACCTCAGACAAAGTCAGGAAGCAAAAAGGTGAGCCTGCTGGGACTCTTGATCTGAGCTGCTTACATTGCAATGCAGAAATTATTGTACAAAAGGAAGATGAGCTCGGGACAGGCCCCAACGCCTGGAAGAATAACATTTTAGCCAATAGTGAGACTTAGTTGCAAGAAGGGCAGGCCCGTTAGCTTGGCATTCCCGGTATCTGCTGTTTTAGTCGTACTAGTACGGGGATAATTCAAGGGAAACGGGTGGCGTTACTAGTCGTTGAATATATCACGGCAGTGCTCAGTTAGAACAGAATGGACAACTCGTCCACGTGAGGACTTAAGGGTGGAGCTGAGGAATAAGAAAGGAATGAACTCGTTCATGGGGCAACATGATCGACCAGCTAACAGTCCTGAGGGTTTAGAGGAACAAACCTATAAGAGGTCGCAGACTGTTGCATGAAACATGTCGCTGTGATCTTGGATGATTTTAGCAGGTATTGACTGTGAGTCCCATACTGTGAAAGGACCAGTGGGATAGTTAGTCAAGCGTTTGGAAGAAAGTTGCCGTAATTAGTACGTGTAAATTCCCAACGATGAAATGCAATACTTGATATCCTACTGCGGAATGGGACAAGGCAAGGGACAGAAGTTTGTGTAGGGGACCACTTTGCATCTAGTGATGGTGATGCCATTAGAGACAAGGTCATTATAGAAAAGGATCGGTGTGACGACGGGTTTAGCTTCCAAATTTGACAAAGACCAACTTTATTGGGGTCAGGAGTGATCTTCCAAGTGTGGATTCAGCCAGGCATTTCCGCTGTTCATCGCAAGTTGGAGCCGAAGCGCTGGTCAGCCTCAGTGTAGAGTGGAAAGGACCAGATCGTGAATCGATTGAAGCGTTGAAGGAGAGAGCGACTTCAGTGAACAAGACTGGGGTTCCGAGGAACTGACGGGCAAAGTAGATGGGAGTTGGGACTGGGCTTGACGTTTCCGAGTTCCCTAATTCAATTCTGGTCGCCCCGTTACAGGAAGAGTGTGTGTGTATTTGGAGAGGATACAGAAGGGATTCACTAGGATGCTGCCACGAATCGAGAGCACAGTCTATAAGCAGAGGTCAGAAATTTTTTTGCTTCTTTGCTCTGGAGCGGCGAAGGCTGAGAGGCGTCAGAACAGAATGAGGAATGAGAAATGCATGACCATGCTCATGGGGCTACGTTACAGGCCAGCCAACAATCCACTCGGATAGAGTTTGATGGTGTGATTGTGAAGGGAGGATCTGAAGCCAATGTCGGAACCGGGAGTGTGTGATTTGACGGGGAAGAGGGAGCTTCACTCTGTGTCTGTAACAGGGAAATTATACAGATTAATTAGGAGGAGGTGCTTGTTGTCTTGAGGCAAATCAGAGTAGATAAATCCCCAGAACCTGACAGGGTATTCCCTCGGACCTTGAGGGAGACTAGTATTGAAATTGCAGGGGCCCGGGCAGAAATATTTAAAATATCTCTAACCACGGGTCAGGTGCCGGAGGATTGGAGGATAGCTCATGTAGTTCCGTTGTTTAAAAAAAGGCTCAAACAGTAAGCAGGGAAATTATAGGCCGGTAAATTTAACATCGGTAATAGGTAAAGTATTGGAAGGAATACTAAGAGATAGGATATATAAGTATTTGGATAGACAGGGACATATTAGAAACAGTCAGCATGGCTTTGTGCGTGGTAGGTCATGTTTAACCAATCTATTGGAGTTGTTGGAGGTAGTTATCCATGAAAGTAGATGAAGGGAAGGCAGTGGATGTTCTATACATGGACTTCAGTAAGGCCTTCGACAAGGTGGCGCATGGGGAGATTAGTTAGGAAGATTCAGTCGCTAGGTATACATGGAGAGGTAGTAAATTGGATTAGATATTGGTTCAATGGAAGAAGCCAGAGAGTGGGAGTGGAGGATTGCTACTCTGAGTGGAGGCCTTTGACTAGTGGTGTGCCACAGGGATCAGTGCTGGGTCCATTGTTATTTATCATCTATATCAATGATCTGGATGATAATGTGGCAAATTGGATCAGCAAATTTGCTGATGATACAAATTTTGGAGGTGCCGTGGACTGTGAGGAAGTTTTTCAAAGCTTGCAGAGGGATTGATGCCAGTTAGAAGAGTGGGCTGAAAGATGGCAGATGAAGTATAATGCTGATAAGTGTGGGGTGTTACATTTTGGTAGGACTAATCAATATAGGACATACATGGTCAATGGTAGGGCATTGAGGTATGCAATAGAACTGAGTGATGTAGGAATAATGGTGCATAGTTCCCTGAAGGTGGAATATCGTGCGGATAGGGTGGTGAAGAAAACTTTTGGTATGCTTGCCTTTATAAATCAGAGCACTGAGAATAGCAGTTAGGATGTAATATTAAAATTATACAAGGCATTGGTGACGTTAAATTTGGAGTATTGTGTACAGTTCTAGTCACCAAACTATAGGAAGGATGCCAACAAAATAGAAAGAGTACACAGGAGATTTACTGGAATTTTTCCTGAGTTTCAGCACCTAAGTTACAGAGAAAGGTTGAACAAGTTAGATTTTCACTCTTTGGAGCGTAGAACGTTGAGGGGGGTCTTCATAGAGGTATTTAAAATTATGAGGGGATTAGATAGAGTTGATGTGCATAGGTTTTTTTTTCTATTGAGAGTAGGGGAGGTTCAAACAAGAAGACATGAGTTTAAAGTTTAGGGGCAACACGAGGGGGACTTTCTATACTGAGAGAGTGGTAGCTGTGTGGAACGCGCTTCCAGTACAAATAGAAGAGGCAGGTTCGATATTGTCATTTAAAAAAAAATTGGACAGTTACATGGACAGGAAATAAATGGAGGGTTATGAGCTGAATGCAGTTCTGTGGGACGAGGTGAAAGTAAGCATTTTGCACGGACTAGAAGGGCCGAGATGGCCTGTTTCCGTGCTGTAATTGTTATATGGTTTTATGGTTATATCTCTCGTTACAAAACGTATTAGGGCGTTAGGAGTTTGAGGGGATGTGGTCTGTCATTGAAGACTCGCGTATTTCTCAGGATGTACTGTGGAGAGCGTTCTGACTTGTCGCATCGCCGCCTGGTGTGGAGGCTGCAACGCAGAGGGTCGCCAGAGGCTGCAGAGGGTTCTAGGCTCAGCCAACCCCATCACGGGCACAAACCTCCCCTCCATCGAGGACATGTTCAAGCAGGAATGCCTCGGGAAGACCACATCCATCAGCGAGGACCCCCTCCAGCCGGGAAATGCCCTGTGCTCATCGGTACCATCGGAGAGGGGGTACAGGAGCCCGTAAACTCAACAATTTACAAGTAGTTGCTTCTCCTCCGCCATCAGATTGCGAACGTTCCCCGAACACTTAAACACTCTCTCGGTATTCTCCTTTTTGCAGTATTTATTAACTTCCCCGATTTATGTTAATTTTACATCTTTGCACCGCACTGAAGTCACGTTGTAGTTGCAGGAAAGGTCGGTGAGGCCCCGCTTGGAGGGCGGTGTTCGGTTCCGGTCACCCTCCTGCAGGAAAGACGCCACTGAGATGGAAGGAGCGCAGAGGGAGATTTACGAGGATGTTGCCGGGACTCGAGTGTCAGAGCTATGGAGAAGAGACAAGAAGGATGGGACTTTGTTCCATGGAGCGTGGGTATGAAGCCAGGGGAGGCACAGATAGGGTGTATAAACAGCCTTTTTTCACCTTGGTTGGGGTATCGAGAGCTAGTATGCACAGCATTGAGGTGAGAGTGGGTGGTGAGAACGGAGAGAGGAGAGGCAGGGACTGGGGTAAGAGACAGAGATAAATGGGGAGAAGCGGAATGAGTTTGTGAGAAGAAGGGTAGAGTGAGAAGAGGAGTGAGTAGAAAGGAGGAGTAAATGGGGGAGCGGGGAGCTTGGGGCAGGGAGGGGAGAAGAGCAGTCTAGGTGGGGAGAGGGAGAGTAGGGGGGAGAATGGAGATGCGAGTAGAGGAGGAGACTGGGGTAGAAAGGAGGGGAAGATAGGGTGGGTGGGGATGAAAGGATGGGGGAGTGAGGGTGTAGATTGAATGGGGAGAAGTGGGGTGAAGTCACTTGATTGAAGTCGGCCCGAAAGGCAGTTGACAGAGACCTCGGATCTCTTCAGGAATATCCGGGTATAAATATGCCGTCTTCTCGCAGATGAATCTGTAATTACCTTTGCAACTGTAACGGTAACTCGATCCGCATTTACTGCAGGTGGGCGTTTCATAGTTCCACTCGTACAGAATATCAGAGGCCACAATCCTGTTAAAGAGGGTTAGACAATTTCAACAGAGACAAAACAGATCCAGCAGACAACCGGACACCTTCGCCAAACTCATCCTACTAATCTGCGGCTCTCTCCAAAGCCCCTTGTCAGACTCTAAACTTATCCTAATATACCGCGCTCTCCCCTCTGCCCCGGGCCCATCGCCGTACGAATCCCATTACACCGCTCTCCCCTACAATCCCGAATCAGCTCCCAAACTAATCCCACTGTCCCACTCTCCCCACAACCCTGTCTTTCTCCAAACTGATCTCACTTACTCACTCTCTCCCCATAGATCTGTGTCAGAACTCAAACAAATCCCACTGCCCGACTCTATCCCTAAGACCTCGTTTCAGTCTCCAAACTAATCCCACTGTCTCACTCTCTCCGCAACCCTGTCTTTCTCCAAACTGATCTCACTGACTCACTCTCTCCCCACAGATCTGTGTCAGAGCTCAAACTAATCCCACTGCCGGATTTTCTCCCCACGACCTCGTTTCAGTCTTCAAACTAATCCCACTGACTCACTCTCTCCACAACCCTGTCTTTCTCCAAACTGATCTCACTGGCACACACTCTCCCCACAGATCTGTGTCAGAGCTCAAACTAATCCCACTGCCGGATTTTCTCCCCACGAACCCATTTCAGTCTTCAAACTAATCCCACTGACCCACTCCCACACCACAGAGCTGCAACAGTCCAAACCTCACCTGTCTGCGCATTTTCCAATCCAGTATATTACGTATCGGTGGACAGCGTTGGAAACAAACTTCTGTGAAATTAAATCCCTTCGGTTAATGTTTGGAACCAGACTCTAACAATGCATATCCATGTGAAGGGACGGTACAGAGAGGGAATCACACAGTGTCTGAGCTTGGGACAATGGTGCGAGTTTCACTCTTTGTCTGACCCCGGAAGTGTGTGGTGGGACGGTGTGGAGGGAGATTCACTCTGTGTCTGACCACGGGAGAGTGTAGATGAGACGGTGTGGAGGGAGACTCCCTCTGTGTCTGACCCAGAGAGTGTCTGATGGGACAGTGTGGAGGGAGATTCCCTCTGTGTCTGACTCAGGGAGTGTGTGGTGGGACGGTGTGGAAGGAGCTACATTCTGTGTCTCACACCTGGAGTGTGTGATGGGAATGTGTTTAGGGAAATTCACTCTGTGTCTCACATCTGGAGTGTGTGGTGGTATTGTGTGTAGGGAGATTCAGTGTCTGTCTCACCCCGCGGCCTCTAGATTATTGATATCTCTTCTCGCGGTAAGACATACCTTTTCCTGGTTTGAATTTATTTCGAGGAGCCTTGAATCAAATTCCGAACAATTTTGTCTCGCTCCATCATAAGATGTTCCAAACGTGGATATGAAATAACAACTGTCTTCATTTTTGATCCATCCCTGGGGACACGTTGTCTCTGCAACTCAGTAACAAAAAACCGTGAATATCCCTCCATAAATCCCGTTGCATCAGCTTGGGTCAGAAAAAGTTAAACTCCCTCCACACTATCCAATCACACACACCTGGGGGCAGACAGAGAGTGAAGCTGCCTCCACAGCGTCCCCTCATACACTCCTGGAGTCAAAGACAGCATAAATTTCCATCCACACCGTCCTATCACACTCTTCTGGGATAGAACATAGACCGAAACTCACTCCACACAGTCACGTCACTCATTCTAGTTGTCCCTCGGCATCATCTCTTCCCACAGTCAGAGTCAGACGCAAAGCGTAGCAATTCTGTATCCGACCTGCCGCATCACGCACTCTGGAGATCAGACAGTAGGGGACGCTGTTTCCACATTGTCCATTCACACTTTCCAGGGTCAGACACAGGATGAAGCTACCTTGAATTGTCCATCTTCCGGTAATTACCTCCCACTCCCTTCCCTTATCCCATGTTCACTATGCCTCCTCCTCCAGTTACCTATCAGCTCACTCCTGCCTCCGTCTGGCGGTGGCAGATCAGTCTGTGTCTGACTCCGGCAGTGTGTAATGGGACGGTGTGGAGGGAGATTCACTCTGTATCTGACCCCGGGAGTGTGTGATGGGACGGTGCGGAGGGAGATTCACTCTGTGTCTGAGCCCGGGAGTGTGTGATGGGACGGTGTGGAGGGGGCATCACTCTGTGTCTGACCCCGGGAGTGTGTGATTGGACGGTGTGGAGGGAGATTCACTCTGTGTCTGACCCCGGGATGGGATGAAGGTGCAAGGTGAAGAACCAGTATGGGGAAAGATCCGTGTGTGGGCGGAGAGAAGTGGATAGGCTGAAAAGGTGAAGAAGGAATGTAAGGGCATAGCACGATGGATAGCAGAAGGATACGGAACTTTCCTGGGGTCAGACAGAGAGTGGAGCTCCCTCCACACCGTCGCATCACAGTCCCGCGGTCAGACATAGAGAGAATCACCTTCCACACCGTCCCATCACACACTCCCGGGGTCAGACACAGAGTGAATCTCCCTCCACACTGTCCCATCACACACTCCCGGGGTCAGACATAGAGAGAATCTCCCTCCGCACCGTCCCATCACACACTCCCGGGGTTAGATACATAGTGATGCTCCTTCCACACCGTCCCATCACACCGTCCCAGGATCAGGCTCAGAATGAATCTGTCCCCACACAGTCCCATCGCACACTCCCGGTGTCAAACACAGAGTAAAACTCCCTTCACGCACCCCTGGGGTTATTTAAATCGCATCAAGAGGTGGAGACGGAAGCTCTGTGAGAAGGTGTTTTTTTTAACTGATATTGGTAAAGATGCTGGACTGCGGAGGCGCGTGACTAGCGCACTAAAGTTTTAAATGGAAGACCGTCATATACAGCGGCAATGGGTCGGCTTTGGCTCAATCAGGCTTCGGCAAGAACAGACGGAGGCGAGGTTTGAACGGGGCACAACTGCGCAAGCGCGTGAAAGTCGTCCTTTGAGGCAGCGGGAGAATTTAAATAGCGAGTGGAGGCTGACTCAGGGCGAGCACTGTTGTCCCTGCTGATTACACCTGCAAAAGGTGCATGGAGTTGCAGCTCCTGACAAACCGTGTTAGGGAACTGGAGCCGGATGAACTTCTGATCATTCGGGAGGCAGAAGCAGAAATAGACAGGAGATTCAGGGAGATAGTCCCCCTAGGAATCAGGAGACAGGCAGTTGTGTGAGTGTCAGGAGAGGGAAGGGGAATAGACTGGAAGAGCAGAGCACCCCTTTGGCCGTTCCCATCAACAATAAGTATACCGTTTTGGATACTGTTGGTGGGGACGACCAACCAGGGACAAGTTGCAGTGGTTGCGTTTCTGGCACCGAGACTGGACTCTCAGCTCAGAAGGGAAGGAGGGAAAAGAGGAGAGCAGTAGTGATAGGGGATTCGATAGTTAGTGGGACAGATAGGAGGTTCTGAAAAAGAGATCGAGAATCTCGGATGGCCTGTCGCCTCCGTGGTGCCTGGGTCCACGGTATCTCGGATGGAGTTCTCAGTATTCTCAAGAGGGAGGGTGAGCAGCCAGATGTCCTGGTCCATGTAGGGACCAATGACGTGGGTAGGAAGAGTGAGGAGATCCTGAAAGGTGAGTTTAGGGAGTTAGGTGCTAAGTTAAAGGACAGGACCTCCAGGATAGCAATCTCAGGATTGCTACCAGTGCCACTTGCAGGTGGGTTTAGAAATAGTAAGATAGTGCAGATCAACACTTGGTTGAAGACATGGTGCAGGAGGGAGGGCTTCAAATTTATATGTAAATGGGCAGTTTTCCAGGGAAGGTGGGACCTGTTCCGGCGGGACGGTTTACATCTGAACTTGAGGCGGACAAATATTCTTGCGGGTAGGTTTGCTAGAGTGGATCCAGTGGATTTATACTAGATACAAGCGGGGAGTGAGAACTAGAGTGTAGGAACAGATGTATGGGAGAAGGAAGAAAAAGAAGATAATAAAGCTCTTTGTACTGTCAGAGATAAACAGAAAGGAAGAGGTGTAGAATTTCTTAAATACATTTATTTTAATGCTAGGAGCATTGTAAGAAAATTGGATGAGTTTAGAGCATGTATTGATACCTGGAAATATGATGTTGTAACTATTAGTGAAACATGGTTGCAGGAGATATGTGATTGGCAACTAAATATTCCTGGATTTCGTTGCTTCAGGTGTGATAGAATCGGAGGGACAAGAGTGTTGCGTTGCTTGTCAGGGAAAATATTACAGCGGTGCTCTGGCAGTATAGATTAGAGGGCTCGTCTAGGGAGACTATTTGGGTGGAATTGAGGAATGTGAAAGGGATTAATAACACTTACAGGGGTGTATTAGTGACCATCTAATGGGGAGCTGGAAATGGAGGAGAACATTTGTAAGGAGATAGCAGATATTTGTAGTAAGCACAAAGTTGTGATAGTGGGGGATTTCAATTTTCCACACCTAAACTGGAAAGCCCATTCTGTAAATAGCTGGATGGGGTTGGAGTTTGTAAAATGTGTGCAGGATAGTTTTTTACAGCAATACATAGAGGTACAGAAGAGAGAAGGGGTAGTGTTGGATCTTCTGTTAGTGAATGAAATAGGTCAGGTGAGGGGGGTATGTGTTTGGGAGCACTTCAGTTGCAGTGATCACAATGACATTAGTTTCAATATAATTATGGAGAAGGATAGGACTGGACCCAGGGTCGAGATTTCTGATTGGAGAAAGACTATCTTTGAGGAGATGTGAAAGGATTAAAACGAGAGAGTGGGACAATTTGTTTTATAGGAAGGATGTAGTAGAGAAATGGCGTTCATTTAACGGTGAAATTTTGAGGGTAAAGAATTTTTATGTTTCTGTTAGGTTGAAAGGAAAGGTTAAAAGTTTGAGAGAGACATGGTTTTCTAGGGATATTGGAAACTTGGTTAAGAAAAAGAGAGCTATCTACAATAAATATAGGCAGCATGGCGTAAATGAGGTGCTCTGGGAATATAAAGAATATAAGAAGAATTTTAAGAATGAAATTAGAAAACCTGAAAGAAGATACGAGGTTACTTTGGCAAGTAAGATGAAAATAAATTCAAAAGGTTTCTACAGTTATAGTAATAGCAAAAAGATAGTGAGGGATAAAATTGGTCCTTTAGACAATCAGAGTGGACAGCTATGTGTGGAGCCTAAAGAGATTTGGGAGATTTTGAACAATTTATTTTCTTCGGTATTCACTAAGGAGAAGGATATTGAATTGTGTAAGGTAAGGGAAACAAATAGGGAAGTTATGGAAACTATGACGATTAAAGAGGAGGAAGTACTGGCGCTTTTATGGAATGTAAAAGTTGATAAATATCCGGGTCCTGATAGGATATTCCCTAGGATCTTGAGGGAAGTTAGTGTGGAAATAGCTGGGGCTCTGACAGAAATATTTCAAATGTCATTAGAAACGGGAATGGTGCCGGAGGATTGACGTATTGCCTATGCGGTTCTTTTGTTTTAAAAGGGTTCTAAGAGAAATTCTAGCAAATATAGGTCTGACAGTTTGACGTCAGTGGTGGGTAAATTAATGGGAAGTATTCTTAGAGATGGTATATTTAATTATCTAGATAGAGAGTGTCTGATTAGGAACAGTCAGCATGGATTTATGCTGTTTGACAAATCTTACTGATTTTTTGAAGAGGTTACGAGGAAAGTTGACAAGGGTAAAGCAGTGGATGTTGTCTATATGGATTTCAGTATGGCCTTTGACAAGGTTCCGCACGGATGTTTAGTTAGGAAGGATCGATCGTTTGGTATGAATATTGAAGCAGTAAAATTGATTCAACAGTAGCTGGATGGGAGATTCCAGAGAGTAGTTGTAGATAACTGTTTGTCAGGTTGGAGGCCGGTGACTAGTGGTGTGCCTCAGGGATCAGTACTGGATCCAATGTTGCTTGTCATATACTTTAATGATCGGGATGAGGGGGTGATAACTTGGATTGGTAAATATGCAGATGATACTAAGGTAGTTGGCGTTGTGGATAATGAAGTAGGTTTTCAAAGCTTGCAGAGAGATTTAGGCCATTTAGAAGAGTGGGCTGAAGAATGGCAGATGGAGTTTAATGCTGATAAGTGCGAGGTGCTAAATTTCAGCTTTCAGATGTGTGATGAAGTTTGCAGCACACCGTCCCGTCACTCTGATCCCGGGTCAGATGCTCAGTATTACTCTTTCCACACCATCTCATCACACACTCCTGCGGTCAGACAACAGAATTTAGATTCTTCCGCTAAGTCCAATAACACAGCCTTGGTCAGGCTCAGTGTGAATCGCACTCTCCACGGCCGCCACACACACTCCAGCGGTCAGACACAGAAAGGAACTCCCTCAGCACATTCGTCAAACGTCAGAGGGAGAGTGATTCTCCCTCCACAGCTTCTCAACACAACACAGAGCAAAGTGTCAGACACAGAGGGTAGTTGCCTGCACACGGTCCCATCACACACTTCCGAGTTTAATACAATGTGAATCTCCCTCCTTACGTCCCATTACACACTTCCTGGCGAGCCACAGAGTGAGGCTATCTCTGTACCGACTCATCGCGCTACCCTGTGTTCTCACAGAAAGCAAGGTTTCTCCCACAAGTTCCCATGGCACAGCCACGTGGTCAGACTCCCTCCACAACATCCGATCACACAATCGGGTGACAAATTGAATTTCAATCCCGTCACACAGTCCCGGATTCTCAGTGAAACTCTCTGTCTACGGTGCCATAACACACTTCAAGGGTCAGAGATGGGGTGAATTTCTCTGGGCACTGTCCCATCACACAATCCCGCTGTCAGACACAGAGTGAAGGTGGATCCATATTGTCCCATCAGACATTCCCGGAGTGAGACATCGAGTGAAGCTCTAATGTTACGTTTCACCATCCCGTGATCAGACCCAGAGTGAATCCACCTCCTCAACGTCCCATCACAATTTCCTGGATACATTGATAGAGTGAAACCTCCTCTGTCAAGCACAGAATGACGCATCCTCTCTCCATTCCTGCCCAGTTATGAGGAGCAGGTGAAAGAGGGGGATGATGCCTCACCTCTTCTGCTGGTCAAATATTTACAGAACCGGTGACGGAGATCGCTGTGTATTTGTTTAAAATCGGATAGATTAGACTTGAGCGCAGAAAGCCTGGATTGAAGGGTTGAGTTTAACTCATGGTAGTTTCGGTGGCAGGTTTCCTTAGTCTGACGAATCTGGAATACTGAGAGATGGTGAAGGATGTTTAGCGTTTACAGTGACATGTGAGTCAGCGTCATGCTACCGAACGGGTCACAGAAAGTGTTGTGTCAGTGTCACGGTGAAGGGTGTCACAGTGAAGGATAATCTGGCGGCACAGTAAGAGGCGTCGGCGCCACCGTGAGGGGCGTGTATGTGTCACGCTGCAGGGTATATAAATGCCCTGATGAAGATTTTCTTGAATTTGCAAAGGGGGTCTGCATCAGAATCGTGCGGGCCATGTCAAAGTTGTTGTGAAGGACGTGTCGGTGTCACTGTGATAGGTGTTTCTGTGTCCCGGCGAAAGGCGTGCCAGATCACAATGAAGTGTATCTCGACGTCAAGGCGAGGGAAATGTCAGAGTGAGGGGTTGGTGGGATCACGGTGGGTGGAGCATCTCTGTAATGGTGTGCTGTTCTCACGTATGTTTGAGTTTCACGTTGAGAGACATGTCATGGCCACGGTGTGTGTGAGAGTGTAACGCTGAGCTGTGTGACGGTGTCACGGAGAGTACTATGTCGGTGTCATTGTGAATTTAGGGGTCCGTATCACGTTCAGGGGTTTTCCTGTGTCCGTGTGAGGTGCTGGTAATTTCCTCAGTGAGCGGTGCATCGGTGTAATGTTGAGGGGCGATACCGCCCCGGTAAGGGGTGTTACTGTGACCTGTGAATATTTGTCACGATGCCGTGCGGAGCGGATCACGTTGAGGAGCGTGAAGGTGTCGCGGTATACGGTACCTCAGTTTCACGGTGAAGAGCGTGTCGGTGTCACTGTGAGGCGTGTTTCGGTTTTGCTTTGAGGAGTTTATCAGTGAGACAGTCAGGGGCATGTCGATGTTACCACGAGGGGTGTGTTGCAGTCAGTGTAACTGCCATGTGGGATTCACGGCGATGGTCGTGTCAGTGTTGTGGTTAACAGTGTATCTATGTCTCATAGAAAATAGAACATAGAACATAAAATAGTACAGCACATTACAGGCCCTTCTGCCCACAATGTTGAGCCGACCCTCAAACCCTGCCTCCCATATAATCCCCCACCTCGTTGAAGGCCGTGACCGTGCTGCGGTGAAAGGATTATTGATGCTCTGGTGAATAGCGTGTCGGTGTCAGGACGAGTGTTGATTGTGTTACGGTAAAGGCCGTGTTTCAATCACGGTAAGGGATGTGTCGGTGTCACTGTGGTGCTTTACAATAACAATCATTTCACTCTCTTTATTTGTGGTCTGACTCCACCCGGCGCCCGTTCCACTCACCTTAGATCGAGAGACCGGCCATAATCACGATGAGGGCGGACGTAACTAGGCAGAGTAGGCAGATCTGACGGTGCGGTCTATTTCCGATCTTCACTTTCGATTCCCGGTCATACGCAGCTGTGGGGAGACCACAAGACCATGAGATCATAAGATATAGTAGCAGAACGAAGCCATTCGGGCAATCGCGTCTACCCCGCCATCTAATCATGGGCCTATCCAATTCTTCCAGTCAACCCCACTCCACTGTCTGCTCCCCATACCTGTTGATGGCCGGGCAAATCAAGAGCCTATCTCTCTCTGCGTTAAATGCTCCCAATGACTTGGCTTTCACAGCCTCTCGTGGCAACAAATTCCTTCTGATGGAAGTAATTTCTCCGCAGCTCAGTTTTAAAAGTTTCCTTCAATCCGGAAATCCAACCCTCTTGTCCTAGAATCGATTACCATGGGACATAACATTTCCATATCTAATCCCTTCAGGCCTTTCAACATTCGAAATGTTTCTATAACGATTTCCCTCTCATTCTCCTGATCTCCAGGGAATACAGCCCCGGAGCTGCCAGATGTTCCTCCTACAGCAACCCTCTCATTCCTGGAATTATTCTTGTGAATCTTCCCTGAAGCCTTTCCAATGTCAATATGTGCTGTCCAAAATAAGGAGCCTAAAACTGCATACAATACTCTCAGTGTGGTCTCACGAGTGTCTTTTGGTGCCTCAACATCACATCCCTGCTCTTATATTCTATACATCTAAAAATGAATGTCAACATTTCCTTCGCTTTCTTCACCACCAACTGAAGATGGAGGTTAAGCTTTAGGCTGTCTTGGACAAGCACTCCCAAGTCCGTTTGCAGATCTGCATTTTTAATTCTCTCACCAGCTAAATAATAGTCTATACAAACAAGCGGGATGGACTCAGCAGATCGGGCAGCATCCATCGGAACGAGAAGTCAACTTTTCGGGCCGAGACCCTTCGTCAGGACTGAAGAAGGAAGGGGCAGGGGCGCTACAAGAAGGTGGGGGGAGGGTGAAAGGTGAAAAACCAATCAGAGGAAAGATCAAGGGGTGCGGGAGGGGATAGGCAGGAGAAATGAAGAGGAAAGCACTATGGGTAGCAAAGTCAGAATCATGAGAGAGGCAGCTGGAAGAGGAGGCCGCGTGAAAGTGGGATGGGGAAGGGAGAGGGAGGGAATTACAGGGAGTTGGAGAATTCGATGTTCATACCAAGTGGCTGGAGACTACCCAGACGGTAATTGAGGTGTTGTTCCTCCAAACTGAGTTTGGCCTCATCATGGCAGTAGAGGAGGCCATGTATGGACATATCCGAATGGGAGTGTGAAGCAGGGGATGTGAGCGTGCATCCCATCAGGTCCATGAGATTTAATCCCGTCGTCCAAATCACTGACATCATTCAGCGTCTCCCCAATTTGGAGTCCCTTTCACCCACCAACCCCGGTTTTTCCTTCCACCACGATCACCCCTCCCTCTCACAGTCTCAGTTACTTTCAGCTGTAATCGCTGAGAGTCCAAATTCCCTGACTCGGAAAAGGCTGAGAAGTGTCTGACTAATTCCACAGGTGTTTTCCTCTCTCGTACGCGATTGTCTAAATTGGATTCGTGGGTGTTGTCGCCGTCAACTTCATTTGGACGTTTGACCGGGTCCCTCAGGGGAGACTGATCCAGAGGATTATGATACAGGGGATCCACGGGGAAGTGACTGTCTGGATTAAGAGTTTATTATTTTTCACAGTTGTATTACTGTTTTCCAGCTTTGTTCTTTTTCCACACATCGGATAGTTGACGGGCTGAACTCAGCCATTTCTCCAACCAGATCTGTGACTCATCTCTCTCGCATTGAATTTTATTTTGCCAGTTTTCAACATGATCCACAAGAGCACCTATCTTCGCATCACAAGCAATTCACCAACGCACCCATCTACAATTACAGCCAGATCATTTCTATACATCACAGGCAGGAGGTGGAGGGAGATCCCAGAGAAGTGGCCGAGGCAGACATTAACATTTGAAACATTCGAGCGAATGACACCTGACGCTTCCAGAAAGACGTCACTACTGTGAACTCTGACCTGTCTGTGCAGTAGTTTGCACTATTCTGGGTCCCGAGGCAATGGGAGGATCCTCGTCTTCATCGGTGAGTGGATCGTCTCTCCGAAAGTTCAGCTCTGAGTAGGTGGAGGTCAGACCATCTGGGAGAGAGAGTCGGACAGACTGATTAGGGACAGAATGAGATAAGGGTAGAGAACGGGAGATAGATTCGCGTAGAGAGTGAAGAGACAGCAGAAGAGAGAGATGGGGTAAGCGAGGGGGAGAGAGGGGTTGAGAGACAGCGAGACAAATGGATTGGTGGAGAGAGAGAGGAGGAGAGACTGTGAAAGGGATGGAGAGGGATGCGGAGAGAGGGATGGGATAATGGACGGGAAATACGAGAGCAATGGGGAAAGACAACGAGGTGAGAAAGGGGGAAAGAGTGAGAAACAGAGGGGGAGGGGTACTGTGCCAGGAGAGAGTGCAGTAGGACGGGAACGGTGAGAAGGGAGATGAGGCCTGATTTGCTGAGCTGTGTCCACGACTCTTTACAGTTTTCTTCGGTCACAGACTGAGTAGTTTCCGTCAAAGCCGAACTGCATCGTGATTGGATGCTTTCTGTGGTGCGTCGGCAAAGATGGGCGGGGTTCCACAGGAACATGCTGAGCTGACGGAGGAGCCAAGAAGGTTTGACGGGGACAGAACAGTGGGCACTGGAACACAGGAACACTAGAACACTACGGCACAGTACTGGCCCTTCAGTCCTCGATATTGTGCCGACCCATTTATTCCTTAAAACGAGTACAGAACCCACACCACCCCGTAACCCTTTATTTTTCTTTCATCCACGTGCCTGTCCAAGAGGCTCTTAAATACATCTAATGTTTTAGTTTCCACCACCATCCCTGGCAAGTCATTCCAGGCATCCACAACCCTCTATTTAAAAAAAAAATAACTTACCACTGATGTCTCCCCTAAACTTCACTCCCTTAACTTTTTATATATGCCCTGTGGTGTTTGCTATTGGTACCCTGGGAAACAGGTAATGGCTATCCACCCTATCTATGTCTCTTATAATCTTGTCAATATCTATCATCCTGCCTATATCCTCTTGTAACCTTCAACAACCTAGAGCTCCATCCACAACTCCTCCAATCTGCGTGCCATCCGCAAACTTACTCACCCATCCTTCTGCCTCTTCATCCAGGTCATTTATAAAAATCACAAAGAGCAGGGGCCCCAGGACAGATCCTTCCGGCACTCCACTAGTCACCGACCTGCAGGCAGAACACTTCCCTTCCACTACCACCCTCTGCTTTCTTCCTGTAAGCCAACTTTTTATCCAAGCAACCAAGATTCTACTAATCCCATGCGTCATGACTTTCTGGATGAGTCTCTCGTGGGGACCTTGTCAAATTCCTTACTAAATACATGTAGACCACATCTACAGCCCTACGAGCATCAATTTATTTCCTTACCTCTTCAAAAAAGCTCAATTAGGCTCGTGAGACAGGACCAGCCCTTCACAAGGAAACACGTGACCAGCAGCAGAAGCTCCCTTACACGTGGTGATATATTTTCTATTCTCTGACCGTGCATGGAAGGTCAGGGTGAGTTAGCCGGTGTGGACACAAGGCACATAGTGTATGAATTCACGTGCTTGGTAAATTAGACAATCAAGGTGCTCGTCTGTAGAGAGCGTTAGAGAGGAGGAGTGTGAAAGAGAGACGGCAGAGAGTGTGGGAAAGGGAGAGTGGAGAAAGAGAAGTAGTTAGAGGAGAAATGGCAACAGAGAGATCTGGAGCCGTAGAAGGGGAGAGTTGTGGAACAGAAAGAGAATGGTTGGGGAAGGGGAGAGAGCGTGAGATTGAGGGTGAAAGAAAGGAAAAAGTGGACGAAAAAGGAAGAAAAGCGGATGAGAGATTAGCATGTGAGAGATGGCGGAGAAAAGGGAGGCAGTGGAGAGAAAGGAGAGAGAGTGATGAGAGTGGGGATAGAACGGGGAGAGTGTTGTGCACATTTTACAAAGTTCACGTTCCTCACTGAAATTGCCTCTGTCCTTCCTTGCACAGCTCTCCTTCCTCAGCGCCCCTAGTTTAACCGCCTCTCACGGTACTCCCACCACACAAAAAAATCTCATGGCTTTCTCTGCAGCGACCACACCCAGAGAAACCTCATCCCGTTCCACAGGCCTCCCTCTATACCGCCCCGTCTGTTTCTCTGCCTCCACTGCGACCCTTCCCAGAGTGCTCCCTCCTCACAGACCCTCCCATTAAGCTCGAAGCTCATCGAGTCTCGCACACTTTACCTTTGACTTATTGTCTCACAGGGAATCATTAGGGTTAACAGTGCGCTTGCGATGAGATTTCTCAACAGGAAAGACACATCAGTCAGCAGAGTCAAACCAACAAAGTGAAACTGACCTCTATTCGTCCGGACCCGGGGATCAGAGAGGGTCTTGAAATGAAGTTCCACATACGATACATCAGGTTCATCTGGGGGCAGAACAGTGAGAGTCAGAAACAGGGAAAGGCTGTTTCCTTTCCATCACCGTCCCATCACACACTCCCGGGGTATGACACAGAGCGATTCTCCCTCCACCACGTCACATCACACACTCCCGGTGTCAGAAACTGGGTGAGGCTCCCTCCAAACCGTCCCATCACACACTCCCGGTGTCAGACACAGAGTGAATCTCCCTCCACACCGTGCAATCAAGCAATCCCGGGGTCTGAGACAGAGTGAAGATCCCTCCACGCGTTCTCATCCCACACTCCCGGGATCAGAGACAGAGTGAAGCTCCCTCCACAAACCCCCATCACACACTCCCTGGGTTAGAAAGAGATTGAATCTCCCTCACTCATTCTCTGCCCCACTCACCTCCCGATGGAGACGGTGAGTCCTTTTCGGTGAACTTCATATTCATGAAAGCCCCTCTGTCGTTCATCCCGTCGAGGATCCTCTGCGTCTCTGAGCTCAGCGAGGGGAAGTAACCGTTGTCAGAGGATGCCCGTGTTGACAAGGGGATCAGTCCGACACAAACAATCTCCAGTTGAGCAGCTGATAAAGAGAGGAGCCGAGAGCAGGGGGAGGAAGCGCTGGGGGAAAAGGACATTCAGGGTGTGAGATGGGATGGTCTGGACCGATGAGAGTGGCGGGGGAAGAGTAGTGAGAGTGGAGAGAAACAGAGGGAGGAGTGAGGGCAAGGTTAGGGTATGGCAGGGGAAAGAGAGTCGTGACTTACAGGGGTCAGAAAGGGGTATCACTGAAAGAAGGGGAGGGCAAGGACTGGGAGAGAATGGGGAGAGGGGGTAGAGAGGGAGGATTGTTGTAGAGATTCATTTTCGCCCCACTCCCCAGCTCTCTGCTTTTTAATCCGCTCCCACTCGCTCCCCTGCCCTCCTCACCAAACTTCTCTTTTTGTCTTCCCACCCTCTCTACTCCCATCTCTCCCGCTCACGGTGAACGGTACCGGAATGAAATGTGCCCGGGACGTGTTTGGGTTCCCTGGAAAGTCGAGGTCCACTGGACAGTGGGGATTTGTTACATCCTCCACAGAAAACAAAGGGGGGAAGTGAAAGGAAATGGGGTTTTTGAAATGGTGTTGAGGGCCCATCACACATCCCGGGGACAGACACAGACTGTATCTTACGCCTCACTGTCCGCTAGCACAGTAACGGATTCAGAAACAGAGTGACACTCCCTCTTCACTCCCTCTATCCCTCTCATCAATCACCAGCACTTCACCGTTCCTGTAGTCTCCAACAGTGTGTCTGTCTCAGAGATAATAAGTGTGTGAGAGACCAGAGGTAGAACTGAGGAGGGAGGGGGAGGGGAGTGAGAGCTGAGGAGGGCTGGTGAGTTGGCAGTCACGACCACACGACCTGCCTGTACTCGCAGAGACGTAGAGAAGCTGAGGACCGAGAGATCGATATCCGGTGAAAATGAGCAGAATAACACCAACGGTCTGCAAGGAGCTTGACCATGTGTCTGACCCCGGGGATTGTGTGATGGGAGGGTGTGGAGGGAGATTCACTCTGTGTCTGACCCCGGGAGTGTGTGATGGGAGGGTGTGGAGGGAGATTCACTCTGTGTCTGACCCAGGAGTGTGTGATGGGACGGTGTGGAGGGAGATTCACACTGTTTCTGACCCCGGGAGTGTGTGATGGGACGGTGTGGAGGGAGATTCACTCTGTGTCAGACCCGGGAGTGTGTGATGGGACGGTGTGGAGGGAGATTCACTCTGTGTCTGACCCCGGGAGTGTGTGATGGAACGGTGTGGAAGGAGATTCGCTCTGTGTCTGACCCCGGCAGTGTGTGATGGGACGGTGTGGAGGGAGATTCACTCTGTGTCTGACCCCGGGAGTGTGTGATGGAACGGTGTGGAAGGAGATTCGCTCTGTGTCTGACCCCGGCAGTGTGTGATGAGACGGTCTGGAGGGAAATTCACTCTGTGTCTGACCCCGGGAATGTGTGATAGAACGGTGTTGAAGGAGATTCGCACTGTGTCTGACCCCGGGAGTGTGTGATGGGACGGTGTGGAAGCAACTTTACTGTGTTTAGCGCAGTTAGTATCTGCTGGGACTGAGTTTTGGAAGCTTGACGCTGTGTCTAATCACAGTAATGGGTTTTAGGAGAGTGTTTTGGGAACTTCACTCTATGTCTGCGAACAGTACTATTTGATGGGAGAGTGCAGACGGAGATTCACTCTGACTCTAAACCGCCGAGTCTGTTTGATCAGACGGTTCGGAGGGATCTTCACTTTACATCTGACGCCTGAAATGTGTGATGGGCCTGTGTGAAAGAATTCCAGTTTCTGTGTCTGGCTACCGGCGTATGTAATGGACCGTGTGGAGAGATATTCAGTGTTCATTGGCCCTATATTTCAGAGCAGACGATGGGGCGAAGCAACATTGTTCTAAGTCTGTTTCAAAGCATCTTGAAATACATTCAAAAGGCAAAGAGAGATGTTTAATATCTCCACACGAGGGAGAAGCTCCCTCCATTCCATCCGAATTTATACTTCGGGGTCAGACACAAAGAGAAGCTCCCTCCACTCCCTCTCACCACACACACACATACCCGGGGTCAGTCATAGACTGAATCTCCGTCCACACCGCCCCATCTAAAAATACCGGGATCAGATACAGAGTAAAGCTCCCTGCATACCGTTCATCACACACTCCCGATGTCAGACACAGAGTGAAGATCCCCTCCACACGGTCACAACACACACTCCCGGGGTCAGACACAGAGTGAATCTCCCTCCGCACCGTCCCATCACACACTCCCGGGGTCAGACACAGAGTGAAACTCCCCTCCACACGGTCACAACACACACTCCCGGGGTCAGACACAGAGTGAATCTCCCTCCACACGGTCACAACACACACTCCCGGGGTCAGACACAGAGTGAAGATCCCCTCCACACGGTCACAACACACACTCCCGGGGTCAGACACAGAGTGAAACTCCCCTCCACACGGTCACAACACACACTCCCGGGGTCAGACACAGAGTGAAACTCCCCTCCACACGGTCACAACACACACTCCCGGGGTCAGACACAGAGTGAATCTCCCTCCACACAGTCACAACACACACTCCCTGGGTCAGACACAGAGCGAATCTCCCTCCACACGGTCACAACACACACTCCCGGGGTCAGACACAGAGTGAATCTCCCTCCTCACCGTCCCATCACACACACCCGGGGTCAGACACAGAGTGAATCTCCCTCCGCACCGTCCCGTCACACACTCCCGGAGTCAGACACAGACTGTATCTGACGCCTCACTGTCCGGTAGCACAGTAACGGATTCAGAAACAGAGTGACACTCCCTCTTCACTCCCTCTATCCCTCTCATCAATCACCAGCACTTCACCGTTCCTGTAGTCTACAACAGTGTGTCTGTCTCAGAGATAATAAGTGTGTGAGAGACCAGAGGTAGAACTGAGGAGGGAGGGGGAGGGGAGTGAGAGCTGAGGAGGGCTGGTGAGTTGGCAGTCACGACCACACGACCTGCCTGTACTCGCAGAGACGTAGAGAAGCTGAGGACCGAGAGATCGATATCCGGTGGAAATGAGCAGAATAACACCAACGGTCTGCATGGAGCTTGACCATGTGTCTGACCCGGGGATTGTGTGATGGGACGGTGTGGAGGGAGATTCACTCTGTGTCTGACCCCGGGAGTGTGTGATGGGACGGTATGGAGGGAGATTCACTCTGTGTCTGACCCCTGGAGTGTGTGATGGGACGGTGTGGATGGAGCTTCACTCTGTGTCAGACCCAGGAGTGTGTGATGGGACGGTGTGGAGGGAGATTCACTCTGTGTCTGACCCCGGGAGTGTGTGATGGGACGGTGTGGATGGAGATTCCCTCTGTGTCAGACCCGGGAGTGTGTGATGGGACGGTGTGGAGGGAGATTCACTCTGTGTCTGACCCCGGGAGTGTGTGATGGAACGGTGTGGAAGGAGATTCGCTCTGTGTCTGACCCCGGCAGTGTGTGATTGGACGGTGTGGAGGGAGATTCACTCTGTGTCTGACCCCGGGAGTGTGTGATGGAACGGTGTGGAATGAGATTCGCTCTGTGTCTGACCCCGGCAGTGTGTGATGAGACGGTCTGGAGGGAAATTCACTCTGTGTCTGACCCCGGGAATGTGTGATAGAACGGTGTTGAAGGAGATTCGCACTGTGTCTGACCCCGGGAGTGTGTGATGGGACGGTGTGGAAGCAACTTTACTCTGATAGCGCAGTTAGTATCAGCTGGGACTGAGTTTTGGAAGCTTGACGCTGTGTCTAATCACAATAATGGGTTTTAGGAGAGTGTTTTGGGAACTTCACTCTATGTCTGCGAACAGGACTATTTGATGGGAGAGTGCAGACGGAGATTCACTCTGACTCTAAACCGCCGAGTCTGTTTGATCAGACGGTTCGGAGGGATCTTCACTTTACATCTGACGCCTGAAATGTGTGATGGGCCTGTGTGAAAGAATTCCAGTTTCTGTGTCTGGCTACCGGCGTATGTAATGGACCGTGTGGAGAGATATTCAGTGTTCATTGGCCCTATATTTCAGAGCAGACGATGGGGCGAAGCAACATTGTTCTAAGTCTGTTTCAAAGCATCTTGAAATACATTCAAAAGGCAAAGAGAGATGTTTAATATCTCCACACGAGGGAGAAGCTCCCTCCATTCCATCCGAATTTATACTTCGGGGTCAGACACAAAGAGAAGCTCCCTCCACTCCCTCTCACCACACACACACATACCCGGGGTCAGTCATAGACTGAATCTCCGTCCACACCGCCCCATCTAAAAATACCGGGATCAGATACAGAGTAAAGCTCCCTGCATACCGTTCATCACACACTCCCGATGTCAGACACAGAGTGAAGATCCCCTCCACACGGTCACAACACACACTCCCGGGGTCAGACACAGAGTGAATCTCCCTCCGCACCGTCCCATCACACACTCCCGGGGTCAGACACAGAGTGAAACTCCCCTCCACACGGTCACAACACACACTCCCGGGGTCAGACACAGAGTGAATCTCCCTCCACACGGTCACAACACACACTCCCGGGGTCAGACACAGAGTGAAGATCCCCTCCACACGGTCACAACACACACTCCCGGGGTCAGACACAGAGTGAAACTCCCCTCCACACGGTCACAACACACACTCCCGGGGTCAGACACAGAGTGAAACTCCCCTCCACACGGTCACAACACACACTCCCGGGGTCAGACACAGAGTGAATCTCCCTCCACACAGTCACAACACACACTCCCTGGGTCAGACACAGAGCGAATCTCCCTCCACACGGTCACAACACACACTCCCGGGGTCAGACACAGAGTGAATCTCCCTCCTCACCGTCCCATCACACACACCCGGGGTCAGACACAGAGTGAATCTCCCTCCGCACCGTCCCGTCACACACTCCCGGAGTCAGACACAGACTGTATCTGACGCCTCACTGTCCGGTAGCACAGTAACGGATTCAGAAACAGAGTGACACTCCCTCTTCACTCCCTCTATCCCTCTCATCAATCACCAGCACTTCACCGTTCCTGTAGTCTACAACAGTGTGTCTGTCTCAGAGATAATAAGTGTGTGAGAGACCAGAGGTAGAACTGAGGAGGGAGGGGGAGGGGAGTGAGAGCTGAGGAGGGCTGGTGAGTTGGCAGTCACGACCACACGACCTGCCTGTACTCGCAGAGACGTAGAGAAGCTGAGGACCGAGAGATCGATATCCGGTGGAAATGAGCAGAATAACACCAACGGTCTGCATGGAGCTTGACCATGTGTCTGACCCGGGGATTGTGTGATGGGACGGTGTGGAGGGAGATTCACTCTGTGTCTGACCCCGGGAGTGTGTGATGGGACGGTATGGAGGGAGATTCACTCTGTGTCTGACCCCTGGAGTGTGTGATGGGACGGTGTGGATGGAGCTTCACTCTGTGTCAGACCCAGGAGTGTGTGATGGGACGGTGTGGAGGGAGATTCACTCTGTGTCTGACCCCGGGAGTGTGTGATGGGACGGTGTGGATGGAGATTCCCTCTGTGTCAGACCCGGGAGTGTGTGATGGGACGGTGTGGAGGGAGATTCACTCTGTGTCTGACCCCGGGAGTGTGTGATGGAACGGTGTGGAAGGAGATTCGCTCTGTGTCTGACCCCGGCAGTGTGTGATTGGACGGTGTGGAGGGAGATTCACTCTGTGTCTGACCCCGGGAGTGTGTGATGGAACGGTGTGGAATGAGATTCGCTCTGTGTCTGACCCCGGCAGTGTGTGATGAGACGGTCTGGAGGGAAATTCACTCTGTGTCTGACCCCGGGAATGTGTGATAGAACGGTGTTGAAGGAGATTCGCACTGTGTCTGACCCCGGGAGTGTGTGATGGGACGGTGTGGAAGCAACTTTACTCTGATAGCGCAGTTAGTATCAGCTGGGACTGAGTTTTGGAAGCTTGACGCTGTGTCTAATCACAATAATGGGTTTTAGGAGAGTGTTTTGGGAACTTCACTCTATGTCTGCGAACAGGACTATTTGATGGGAGAGTGCAGACGGAGATTCACTCTGACTCTAAACCGCCGAGTCTGTTTGATCAGACGGTTCGGAGGGATCTTCACTTTACATCTGACGCCTGAAATGTGTGATGGGCCTGTGTGAAAGAATTCCAGTTTCTGTGTCTGGCTACCGGCGTATGTAATGGACCGTGTGGAGAGATATTCAGTTTTCATTGGCCCTATATTTCAGAGCAGACGATGGGGCGAAGCAACATTGTTCTAAGTCTGTTTCAAAGCATCTTGAAATACATTCAAAAGGCAAAGAGAGATGTTTAATATCTCCACACGAGGGAGAAGCTCACTCCATTCCATCCGAATTTATACTTCGGGGTCAGACACAAAGAGAAGCTCCCTCCACTCCCTCTCACCATACACACATACCCGGGGTCAGTCATAGACTGAATCTCCGTCCACACCGCCCCATCTAAAAATACCGGGATCAGATACAGAGTAAAGCTCCCTGCATACCGTTCATCACACACTCCCGATGTCAGACACAGAGTGAAGATCCCCTCCACACGGTCACAACACACACTCCCGGGGTCAGACACAGAGTGAATCTCCCTCCGCACCGTCCCATCACACACTCCCGGGCTCACACACAGAGTGAATCTCCCTCCGCACCGTCCCATCACACATCCCCGGGATGAGACACAGAGACAAGCTCCCTAAACCCCGTCCTACCACACTCTCCTGTGGTCAGACACAGAGTGAATCTCCCTCCACACAGTCCCATCACACATCCCCGGGATCAGACACAGAGAGAAGCTCCCTAAACCCCGTCCCATCACACACTCCCGGTGTCAGACACAGATTGAATCTCCCTCCACACAGTCCCATCACACATCCCCGGGATCAGACACAGAGAGAAGCTCCCTACACCCCGTTCCATCACACTCTCCCGTGGTCAGACTCGGAGTCAATCTCCCTCCACATCATCCCCTCACAATCTCCCGGTGTCAGATAAAGACTGAAGCTCCATACACACCGTCCCGTCACACACACACGGGATCAGACACAGAGTGAAGCTCTCTCCGCACAGTCCCACCACACACCCCCGGTATCAGACACAGAGACAAGCTCCCTAAACCCCGTCCTATCACACTCACCTGTGGTCAGACACAGATTGAATCTCCCTCCACACAGTCCCATCACACATCCCCGGGATCAGACACAGAGACAAGCTCCCTACACCCGGTTCCATCACACTCTCCCGTGGTCAGACGCGGAGTCAATCTCCTTCCACATCATCCCCTCACAATCTCCCGGTGTCAGATAAAAACTGAAACTCCATGCACACCGTCCCGTCACACACACACGGGATCAGACACAGAGTGAAGCTCCCCCTACACCGTCCCATCACTCAATCCCGTGGTCAGATGCAGGGTGAAGCTCCCTCCACCCCATCCCATTACAGTCCCGAGGTCAGACACAGAGTGAAACTCCCTCCACACCGTTAGATCATACATTTGAGGGATTAGACACTGAATGAACCTCCCCTGCGCACGGTCCCACCACAAACGCCCGGGGTCAGGATCAGATTGAAGGTCGTCCACTCCGCCCCAGCGCACAGTCCCTCGGTCAGACAAAGAGTGAACTCTCGTCCACACCGCGCTGTTACACACTCACGGGGTCAGACACAGATTGAATCTGCCGCCTCACAGTCCGATAACACTGTAACGGATTCAGAAAAAGCGCGAATTTCCCTCTTCACTCTCTCTCTCCCCTCTCATCACTCACCAGCAATTCGGCGTTTCTGTAATCTCAAACTGAGTGTCTCTGACATAATAACTGTGTGTGAGACCAGTGGTGGAACAGAGGAGGGGGGGGGGGCGGGGAGTGAGGGCTGTGGAGGGGTGGTGAGTTTGCAGTAACTGGGAGAAAGAGGTGTGAAACCACTCGACCGGTCTGTACACACAGAGACGTAGAAAAGCTGAGAACCGAGAGATCAATATCCGGTGGAAATGAGCAGAAATAGCACCAGCGGTGGGCCAGGAGCTTGACACTGTGTCTGACCCCGGAGGTGTGTGATTTGACCGCGTGGAGGGAATTAAACTCTATATCTGACCCCGGGATTGTGCGATGGGACGGTGTGGAAGGAGATTCACTCTCTATCTGACCCCGTGAATATGTAATGGGACAGTGTGGAGGGACATTAACTCAGTGTCTGACCCCCGGTGTGTATGATGAGACGGTGTGGAAGGAGATTCACTCTGTGTCCGACCCCGGGTTTGAAATCGCATTTGAGTGTTAGTTAGTGAGATTATATTTTGAATCTTCAAGGAGGGGATTTCTCAGGTGAGAGAGGCGCAGAACTGTTGTTGATTTGTGTTCCGTTTGTTTATTGGAGTACATTGTCCAGTTCTCGTTGCTTCACTATGGGAAGGATGTGGAAGCACTGGAAAGGGTACGAAGTAGATTTACCTTGATACTGCCTTGTTTAGAGTGTATTCATTATGATCAGAGATTAAGGGAGCTGGGGCTTTATTCTTTGAAAGGAAGGAAGATGTCATGTTCCGGTCCGTAAAGTCCGTGTTCCAGTTCACGGTCCGCTCCGTGGAACCCGGACTCCAAGTCTTATGGCTGTCCGTTGTTTCAGTTGGGCTTAATCACAGGCACTTGATCCTCATGTTGTGGCTGCAATGAAAGTGCCCTCGGTTCGAGTGTGGTGGCTGGTTCGTTTCGTCGGTATGCTGTCCTCGGCTTCTATGGGGTATGTCAGGCCGTCCTTGCCTTTACCCTACGGTGGGATCAGTCCCTTCCTGTCCTTGTTTCCGTGGAGTAAGTCAGGCCGTCCTTGCCGTTACCCTGCGGTGGGATCTGTCCCTCCCTGTCCTTCCAGTTACCCTACGGTGGGATCAGTCACTTCCTGTCCTTGTTTCCGTGGGGTACGTCAGGCTGTCCTTGCCGTTACCCTACAGTGGGATCTGTCCCTTCCTGTCCTTGCCGTTACCCTACAGTGGGATCTGTCCCTTCGTGTGCTTTCCGTTACCCTACGGTGGGATCTGTCCCTTCCTGTCCTTGCCGTTACCCTACAGTGGGATCTGTCCCTTCCTGTGCTTTCCGTTACCCTACGGTGGGATCTGTCCCTCCCTGTCCTTGCCGTTACCCTACGGTGGGATCTGTCCCTTCCTGTGCTTTCCGTTACCCTACAGTGGGATCTGTCCCTCCCTGTCCTTCCAGTTACCCTACGGTGGGATCTGTCCCTTCCTGAACTTGCCTCCGTTGGGTAAGCCAGGCCGTCCTTGCCGTTACCCTACGGTGGGATCTGTCCCTTCCAGTCCTTGCCGTTACCCTACGGTTGGATCAGTCCCTTCCTGTCCTTGCCTCCGTTGGGTAAGCCAGGCCGTCCTTGCCGTTACCCTATGGTGGGATCAGTCCAATCCTGTCCTTGCCGTTACCCTACGGTGGGATAAGTCCCTTCCTGCCCTTGCCTCCGTTGGGTAAGCCAGGCCGTCCTTGCCGTTGCCCTACGGTGGGATCTGTCCCTTCCTGTCCTTGCCTCCGTTGGGTAAGCCAGGCCGTCCTTGCCGTTACCCTACGGTTGGATCAGTCCCTTCCTGTCCTTGCCTCCGTTGGGTAAGTCAGGCCGTCCTTGCCGTTACCCTATGGTGGGATCAGTCCAATCCTGTCCTTGCCGTTACCCTACGGTGGGATCAGTCCCTTCCTGTCCTTGCCTCCGTTGGGTAAGCCAGGCCGTCCTTGCCGTTACCCTACGGTGGGATCTGTCCCTTCCTGTCCTTGCCTCCGTTGGGTAAGCCAGGCCGTCCTTGCCGTTACCCTAGAGTGGGATCTGTCCCTTCGTGTGCTTTCCGTTACCCTACGGTGGGATCTGTCCCTTCCTGTCCTTGCCGTTACCCTACAGTGGGATCTGTCCCTTCCTGTGCTTTCCGTTACCCTACGGTGGGATCTGTCCCTCCCTGTCCTTGCCGTTACCCTACGGTGGGATCTGTCCCTTCCTGTGCTTTCCGTTACCCTACAGTGGGATCTGTCCCTCCCTGTCCTTCCAGTTACCCTACGGTGGGATCTGTCCCTTCCTGAACTTGCCTCCGTTGGGTAAGCCAGGCCGTCCTTGCCGTTACCCTACGGTGGGATCTGTCTCTTCCAGTCCTTGCCGTTACCCTACGGTTGGATCAGTCCCTTCCTGTCCTTGCCTCCGTTGGGTAAGCCAGGCCGTCCTTGCCGTTACCCTATGGTGGGATCAGTCCAATCCTGTCCTTGCCGTTACCCTACGGTGGGATAAGTCCCTTCCTGCCCTTGCCTCCGTTGGGTAAGCCAGGCCGTCCTTGCCGTTGCCCTACGGTGGGATCTGTCCCTTCCTGTCCTTGCCTCCGTTGGGTAAGCCAGGCCGTCCTTGCCGTTACCCTACGGTTGGATCAGTCCCTTCCTGTCCTTGCCTCCGTTGGGTAAGTCAGGCCGTCCTTGCCGTTACCCTATGGTGGGATCAGTCCAATCCTGTCCTTGCCGTTACCCTACGGTGGGATCAGTCCCTTCCTGTCCTTGCCTCCGTTGGGTAAGCCAGGCCGTCCTTGCCGTTACCCTACGGTGGGATCTGTCCCTTCCTGTCCTTGCCTCCGTTGGGTAAGCCAGGCCGTCCTTGCCGTTACCCTACGGTGAGATCTGTCACTTCCAGTCCTTGCCGTAACCCTACGGTTGGATCAGTCCCTTCCTGTCCTTGCCGTTACCCTACGGTGGGATCTGTCCCTTCCTGTCCTTGCCTCCGTTGGGTAAGCCAGGCCGTCCTTGCCGTTACCCTACGGTGGGATCTGTCCCTTCCTGTCCTTGCCTCCGTTGGGTAAGTCAGGCCGTCCTTGCCGTTACCCTATGGTGGGATCAGTCCAATCCTGTCCTTGCCGTTACCCTACAGTGGGATCTGTCCCTTCCTGTCCTTGCCGTTACCCTACGGTGGGATCTGTCCCTTCCTGTCCTTGCCTCCGTTGGGTAAGCCAGGCCGTCCTTGCCGTTAACCTACGGTGAGATCTGTCCCTTCCAGTCCTTGCCGTTACCCTACGGTTGGATCAGTTCCTTCCTGTCCTTGCCTCCGTTGGGTAAGCCAGGCCGTCCTTGCCGTTACCCTACGGTGGGATCTGTCCCTTCCTGTCCTTGCCGTTACCCTACGGTGGGATCTGTCCCTTCCAGTCCTTGCCGTTACCCTACGGTTGGATCAGTCCCTTCCTGTCCTTGCCTCCGTTGGGTAAGCCAGGCCGTCCTTGCCGTTACCCTATGGTGGGATCACTCCAATCCTGTCCTTGCCGTTACCCTACGGTGGGATCTGTCCCTTCCTGTCCTTGCCTCCGTTGGGTAAGTCAGGCCGTCCTTGCCGTTACCCTACGGTGGGATCTGTCCCTCCCTGTCCTTGCCGTTACCCTACGGTTGGATCAGTCCCTTCCTGTCCTTGCCTCCGTTGGGTAAGCCAGGCCGTCCTTGCCGTTACCCTACGGTGGGATCAGTCCCTTCCTGTCCTTGCCTCCGTTGGGTAAGCCAGGCCGTCCTTGCCGTTACCCTACGGTGGGATCTGTCCCTTCCTGTCCTTGCCGTTACCCTACGGTGGATCTGTCCCTTCCAGTCCTTGCCGTTACCCTACGGTGGGATCTGTCCCTTCCTTTCCTTGCCTCCGTTGGGTAAGCCAGGCCGTCCTTGCCGTTACCCTACGGTGGGATCTGTCCCTTCCTGTCCTTGCCGTTACCCTACGGTGGATCTGTCCCTTCCTGTCCTTGCCGTTACCCTACGGTGGGATCAGTCCAATCCTGCCCTTGCCATTACCCTACAGTGGGATCTGTCCCTCCCTGTCCTTGCCTCCGTTGGGTAAGCCAGGCCGACTTTGCTGTTACCCTGAGGCTGGACTGTTCCCTTCCTTCCCTCTGAAGCCTGGCCTGAAGTCCTGCCTGCGACCTACACCTGTAATGCTGCCGGCAACCCACGCCTGAACGTTTGCCGGCTACCCACGTGTGAAGCCTTGCCGGCAACCCAGGCCTGAACGTTTGCCGGCTACCCACGCCTGAACGTTTGCCGGCTACCCACGTGTGAAGCCTTGCCGGCAACCCAGGCCTGCATCTTCGCCTGGATCACCGGTGCGGAGAGAGAATCACTCTGTGTCTGACTACGGAAGCGTGTGACGGGACGGTGTGGAGGGCGATTCACTCTATGACTGACACAAGGGGATCTGGAGGGAGATTTACTCTGGGTCTGACCCGGAAAGGTGTGTTTGGACATTGTGTCGGGAGTTACACTCTGTATCTGAAACGTGATTGTGTGATTGTGCGTGTGTGAAGTTTGACGGAGATTCACTTGTGTCTGAACCCGGAGCTGTGTGATGAGACGATGTAGAGAGAGTTCGCCCATTGTGTGTGACGGGACTTTGTGGAGGAGCTTCAGTCTCTGTCGGACCACGCAGGTGTGTGTGATGGGACGGTGTAGAGGGAGTTTCACTCTGTGTCTCACCCCGGGAATGTGTGATGGGACGGTGTGGAGGGAGATTCACTCTGTGTCTGACCCCGGGAGTGTGTGATGGGACGGTGTGGATGGAGATTCACTCTGTGTCTGACCCCGGGAGTGTGTGATGGGACGGTGTGGAGGGAGATTCACTCTGTGTCTGACCACGGGAGTG
Organism: Hemitrygon akajei; assembly: GCF_048418815.1. Taxonomy (NCBI): domain Eukaryota; kingdom Metazoa; phylum Chordata; class Chondrichthyes; order Myliobatiformes; family Dasyatidae; genus Hemitrygon; species Hemitrygon akajei. The sequence goes on from NW_027331929.1 coordinate 6,961,278, forward strand.
AGTGATGGGACGGTGTGGAGGGAGATTCACTCTGTGTCTGAACCCGGGAGTGTGTGATGGGACGGTGTGGAAGCAGCTTTACTCTGTGCCTAACGCTGTTTGTATGTGCTGGGACATTGTTTTGGGATCTTGAATTTGTGTCTGATCCCAGGAACGTGTTTCGGGAAACTGTGTTGGAGTCTTCTCTGTGTGTCTGACAACAGGACTATTTGATGGTACAGTGCAGAGCCAGCTACACTCTGTCTCTATCCCGGACAAGTCTATGTGATCTGACATTTCGGAGGGATCTTCACCTTACAACTGACACCGGGAAACTGTGATGGGCCGGTGTGAAAGATCCCCATTCAGTTTCCGACGACCTGAGGATGGAATTAAAGGTTTGGAGACGGATTTACTGCTCATTGGTCCTATTTTCCAGAACAGACGATGGAGCGAAGCAGCATTGATCTAATTCTGTTTCAAAGCGTCTGGAAATACATTCACAACACAGACTAGGTGTGTGTGACACACACAAAAGATACATACACACAAGACAGAAACTCCCTCCAGTCCATACCATTCCCTAATTCCGCGGTCAGACGCACAGAGGAGCTCGCTCCACACCGTCCCATCAAACACTCCCGGGGTCAGACACAGAGTGAATCTCCGTCCTCACCGTCCCTTCACACACTCCCGGGGTCAGACACAGAGTGAATCTCCCACCTCACACTCCCTTCACACACTCCCAGGGTCAGACACAGAGAGTGAATCTCCCTCCACACCGTCCCATCACACACTCCCGGGGTCAGACACAGAGTGAATCTCCCTCCACACCGTCCCATCACACACTCCCGGGGTCAGACACAGAGTGAATCTCCCTCCACACCGTCCCATCACACACTCCCGGGGTCAGACACAGAGTGAATCTCCCTCCACACCGTCCCATCACACACTCCCGGGGTCAGACACAGAGTGAATCTCCCTCCACACCGTCCCATCACACACTCCCGGGGTCAGACACAGAGTGAATCTCCCTCCACACCGTCCCATCACACACTCCCGGGGTCAGACACAGAGTGAATCTCCCTCCACACCTTTCCATCACACGCTTGCGGGGTTAGACCCTGAATGAGCCTCCACTGCGCATTGTCCCAACACCATCTACCGGGGTCAGGACCAGATTGAAGGTCCGTCAACTCCGCCCCCGCGCACAGACCCTCGGTCAGACAAAGAGTGAACACTCGTCCACACCGGCTTAACTCACACTCACGGGATCAGACACAGAGTGAATCTGCCGCCTTACCGTCCGATCACACGGTAATGGATTCAGAAAGAAAGCGAACGCCCCCCCCCCCCACTCCCTCTCTCCCCTCTCACCAATCATCTGCACTTCAGTGTCCCTGCAGTCTCGAACAGTGTGTCTGTCTCAGAGGTAATAGGTATGAGTGAGGCCAGAACTAGAACTGAGGAGGAAGGGGGAGGGGAGTGAGGGCTTTGGAGGGGTGGTGAGTTTGCAGTCACTAGGAGAAAGGGGTGTGAAACCACACGGCCGGCCTGTACTCGCAGAGACGTAGAGCAGCTGAGAACCGAGAGATCGATATCCGGTGGAAATGAGCGGAAATAACACCAACGGTGTGCTCGGAGCTTCGCCCTGTGTCTGACCCCGGGAGTGTGTAATGGAACGGTGTGGAGGGAGATTCACTGTGTGTCTGACCCCGGAGGTGTGTAATGGAACGGTGTGGAGGGAGATTCACTGTGGGTCTGACCCCGGAGGTGTGTAATGGAACGGTGTGGAGGGAGATTCACTGTGTGTCTGACCCCGGAGGTGTGTAATGGAACGGTGTGGAGGGAGATTCACTGTGGGTCTGACCCCGGAGGTGTGTAATGTAACGGTGTGGAGGGAGATTCACTGTGGGTCTGACCCCGGAGGTGTGTAATGGAACGGTGTGGAGGGAGATTCACTGTGGGTCTGACCCCGGAGGTGTGTAATGGAACGGTGTGGAGGGAGATTCACTCTGTGTCTGACACCGGGAGTATATGATTAGACGTTGTGGATGGAAATTCACTCTGTGTCTGACCCCGGGGTTGTGTGATGGGACGGTGCGGAGGGAGATTCACTCTGTGTCTGACCCCGGGAGTTTGTAATGGAACGGTAATTCCCCCATACTGCCTGATCGCATACTCCTGGGGTCAAACACAGAGTGAATCACCCTCCACACCGTCCCATCACACACTCCCGGGGTCAGACACAGAGTGAATCCCCCTCCACACCGCCCCATCACACACTCCCGTGGTCAGACACAGATTGAATCTTCCTCCACACCGCAACAAAACACTCTCCCGGGGTCAGAGACAGAGAGAATCGCCCTCCACACCGTCCCATTGCACACTCCCGGGGTCAGACACAAAGTGAATCCCCCTCCACACCGTCCGATCACACACTCCCGTGGTCAGACATAGAGTGAAACTTCCTCCACACCGTCCCATCACACACTCCCGGGGTCAAACACAGAGGGAGTATCCCTCCGCACCGTCCCATCACACACTCCCGTGGTCAGACACAGAGTGAAGCTCCCTGCAAATCGAACCATCACACACTCCCATGGTTAGACACATATTGAGGCTCTCTCCAAACCGTCCCATCACACTTCCCCGGGATCAGACACGTGTTGCTGCATTCTATTCACAGTCACGTCACATACTAACGGGGTCAGATGCGGAGTTTTCTACCTCCGGTGTGGAGGTACAAACAATGTGCTTTCAGACACATGGTGAAGCTCCATCAACGAAGTCCCATCACACGCTCCCGATGTCAGTCTCAGGGTGTAATTCCCCCCCATACTGCCTGATCGCACACTCCTGGGGTCAAACACAAAGTGTAGCTCCCTCCACACCGTCCCATCAGACTCTCCCGGGGTCAGACACAGAGTGTAGCTACCTCCACACCGTCCCATCAGACACTCCCGGGGTCAGACACAGAGTGAATCTCCCTCCATACCGTCCCATCACAGTCTCTCGTAGTCAGACCCAGAGTGAATCTCCCTCCACACCGTAACATAACACACCCACGGGGTCAGACACAGAGTGAATCTCCCTCCGCACCGTCCCATCACACACTCCCGGGATAAGACACAGAGTGAATCTCCCTCCACACTGTCCCATCACACACTCCCGTGGTCAGACACAGAGTGAATCTCCCTCCACACCATCCCATCACACACCTCCGGGGTCAGACACAGAGTGAATCTCCCTCGACACCGTCCAATCACACACCTCCGGGGTCAGACACAGAGTGAATCTCCCTCCACACCGTCCAATCACACACTTCTGGAGTCAGACACAGAGTGAATCTCCCTCCACGCCGTCCCATCACACACTCCCGGAGTCAGACACAGAGTGAATCTCCCTCCACACCGTCCCATCACACACACCCGGGGTCAGACACAGAGTGAATCTCCCTCCACACCGTCTCATCACACACTCCCTAAGTCAGACACAGTGTGAATCTCCCTCCACACCGTCTCATCACACACTCCCGGGGTCAGACACAGAGTGAATCTCCCTCCACACCGTCCCATCACACACTCCCGGGGTCAGACACAGAGTGAATCTCCCTGCACACCGTCCCATCACACACTCCCGGGGTCAGACACAGAGTGAATCTCCCTCCACACCGTCCCATCACACACTCCCGGGGTCAGACACAGAGTGAATCTCCCTCCACACCGTCCCATCATACACTCCCTGGGTCAGAAACAATGTGAATCTCCCTCCACACCGTCTCATCACACACTCCCGGAGTCAGAAACAGTGTGAATCTCCCTCCACACCGTTCCCTCACACACTCCCGGAGTCAGACACAGAGTGAATCTGCCTCCCCACTGTCCTATCACACACACCCTGGATCAGGCACAGATTATAGCTTCTTATTTCTCTGCAATATGATGAGTAGCAGGAGATGGTGGCTTTGAGGATGATGTGTTAACTCACCTTTTCTGGTGGTCAGCAGTTGACAGATTTGGCCCTTCTCTGCTGTCAGGGTCCTGTACTTAATTCCGAGGTCAGTGATATTTTGACCGAGATTAGTTTTTGTTTGATTCAGATCGGTGAGATGGGTGTTCAGGACGGAGTTTCCATTTTCGATGTCGAATAATTTGCTTTCCAGGTTTGAGAGTGTCTCGTTGAGGACGGAGACATTCTTGAGACAGGTGCTCCGGGAGACAGCCAGGCTGGAATTCTCGGCTATGCTGGATTCAGGGGTTGAGTTTAACTCATTTTCCTGGTCGACATTGCCGCTGGGTCCTGTTCATCTCCTGATATTATTCCCAAAGTTCCTTGTGGTCTCGGTCGCAGGTGATCAGAGAGTGACGAATCTGTGATACTGAGAGTGATAGTAAGTCGTGTGTCAGTGTCCCGGTGAGTGACCTATAGGTGTCACGGTTAATGGTGAGTCGGTGTCACAGTAAGTGGCGTGTAGGTGTCAAGGTGAGTGGCGAGTCAGTATTACGTTGAGTAGCGTGTTGGTGTCACACTGAGGCGTTGTCGGCTTCACTGTGATCGACGTGTCGGTGTCACGCTGATTGTCCTGTCGTCACTGATTGTCCTCGCCCTTAACTAGAATATACTTTTGTTTAGCACGGTGAAAAATCTCTTTGAAAGTCTACCCCTGTTTCTCAACCATCCCACTATATTGTCTGCGTTCCCAGTCTACACTTCCCAATTCCTCCCTCATTCCATTGTGGTGTTACAGAGCGGGCTGTATCGGTGTCATGTGTAGGGGATCGGCGGTGTCACGGTGAGGTGCTTGTCGGTGTCAAGGTGAGCTGAGCGTCCTTGTCACGATGAGAGTTGTGTAAGAGTCACGATGAAGGCTGTGCCAGTGTCACTATGAGGGTCGTGTTTTTGTTACGGTGAGGGGAATATCAGTGTCTCATTGAGGCGGGTGTCGGTGACACGTTGAATGGAATGCAGTTTTCACGATACGGAGCCTATCAGTTTCAGGGAGTTGGTTTCACAGTGAAGTGTGTGTCAGTGTCACGGGTCGGGTCGTGACCCTGCCCCGTGTTTGCGCGTATCGGTGTCACAGTGACGGGGCTTCCGGTGTTACGATTTGGGGCATGTTGTTTCACCATGTTGTTATCACCGTGATGGAATCACGGCATCACGGTGAGGTGAAATTCAGCGTCACGGACAGGTGCGAGTCGGCATCACGGTGTGGGCATAATGGAGTCATGGTAGGAGTTGTGTCCCTGTCAATGTGACGGTAGTGTCAGTTTCACCACGAGGGCGTGTCGGTGTCACGGCGAGGTGCGTTTTGGTGTCCCGGTGCATAGTGTGTCAGTGCCTCGCTGAGCGGCGAGTGCGTGTCATTGTGGTGTTTTAAGCTCACGTTTCATTGCACTCTGTTGGTTTACAGTCTAACTGCACTCGGAGCCCGGTCGACTCACCATAGATCGAGAGCCCGGCCGCGATCGCGATGAGGACGGACGTAACTAGGCAGAGTATGCAGATCTTCCGGTACGGTTTATTTCTGATTTTATCTTTCGGCTGCTCTGTCTGCGGACCTGTAGAAAGACCATTCAGCGTGTGCGTGAATTCAGCTGTGACCCTCACTGAGACTCCCTCCCACCCAACATCCCTGCTCTCTCCCTCCACCACGATCACCCCATCCCTATCTCAATCTCATCTACTTTCAGCCGTCATCGCCGAGAGACCAAATTCCTAGACTTGGGAAAGGCTGACAGGTGTCTGACGGATTCCAGAGATCAGTCAGATCTCCCCTGAGCCTCCTCCGCTCCAGAGGAAGCGACCCAGGTGTCCGACCTCTCGTTGTAATACATGGCATCGAATCCCGGCAGAGTCCTGTTAAACCTCTCCGGAGGCTCCCCAACACCCCGACATCCTTCCGATAATGGGGTGACCAGAACTGTATACAATGCGCCTGATTCAGCCGAACTAGTAGTTTTTATAAAGTTGCAACATAATCCCTGATGTTTGTACTCAATGCCCCGACTAATAAAGGCACGAATGACATAACCATCCCATCAAACTGTGCAACCACGTTCAGGGAGCTGTGAACATGGACTCCAAGATCCTCTGACCATTCAAAGTAAAGACATGTTCGGCAGAGCATTGTGCTTCGAAGGGCCTGTTTTGTGCTGTAGGATTTCCACGTGTCTATGTCTCAACACCGTTCAGGGTCTTGGCTTTGCTAATGTGTCATTTCTTTCATTTGACCTATGAAGTTGCCTATCACGGTGCAACATTTTATGTTTGCCCGTGTTAAACTCCATCTGCCCGATCTCCAGACCATATCTGTAACTGATCTACATCCATCTGAATTCTTCCAGAACATCCAGATCATTTATAAACATTTAAGAGCCGAGAGGTAATGTTGCAACTATATAGGACGCTGGTCAAATCCCACATGGAGTACTGTGTTCAATTCTGGTCGCCTTCACTACAGGAAAGACATGGAAACCACAGAAAGGGTGCAGAGGAGATTTACAAGGCTGTTGCATGGATTTTTGGTTTCAATATAATTATGCAGAAGGACAGGTCTGAACCCAGGATAGGGATTTCTGATTGGAGAAAGTCTAACTTTGAGGAGATGCGAAAGGATTTAGAAGCAGTGGATTGGAACAATTTGTTTTCTGGAAAGGATACAATAGAGAAATGGAGGTCATTTAAAGGTGACATTTTAGGGTACAGAATCTTTATGTTCCTGTTAGGTTGAAAGGAAAGGATAAACGTTTGAGAGAACCATGGTTTCAAGAAATTAGAAAAGCTAAAAGAGATGCGAACTTAATTGGAAGTTGCGCAGACTGAAGGATTTCTTCTCCGATAAAGGGTTGCAAACCGATTGGGGGTTTGCGCATCTACACTCCATCCGCCGAACAGGCGGTATCTCCAAGTGGTCACCCATTTTGATTCCACTTCCCATTCCCATTCCGATATGTACATTCCTGAGATCCTCCACTGTCGCGATAAGGCCACACTTAGGTGCGAGGAGCAACAGCTCATAATCCTTTTGGTTAGCTTCTTACCTGATGGCATGAACATTGCTTTTTCAAACCTCTCCTTCACCATTTTCCACCCCTTTGTCCCTCTCACTTAATATCTCCTTGCCCGCCATAGCCTCCCTATAGTCCAGCTCCCCTCGCCCCATTTTCTCTCCTCCATAGCCTTCTGTCTCTGTCAGCAATCAACTTCCTGGCACTTTGCTTCATCCATCCACCTCCAAGTTTCACCTGTCGTCTGGCGTTTCTCTTTCCCCTCACATCACCTTTCAAATCTACTCCTCTGTTTTTTTTCCCCTCCAGTCCTGCTGAAGGGCTTCGGCCCGAAACGTCGATTGTGTACTTTCCCATAGATGCTGCCTGGCCTGAGAAGTTTCTCCAGCAGATGGACTAATCAACCACCCCACTCCCCCGTGTTGTTAGGTATTCAGTTATATGGGGCAGTAATGTACAGCATACAAGACTATATATATCTTTGATCCAGCTAATCGCATTCAGCCGACTCAAGGAGTTGGGTAAATCTCCAGTTGAATTCTATGCACAGGGGAGGAAGTTACAATATGGGTGTCTTAGGAATGCATTCCTGTGAATAACCGGGACACGCTGTTACATTATCACACTGGTCAGTGTTAAGGCTCCAGAGACAACAACATTATCATCATGGTCAACGATGGTCAAATTCATGTGCACCCTCATACTCAGCAGCAGTATGCACGTATCTCGAAAATGCGCGTGAGTCCCAAAATCTGCGCACTTCCCCAAGTAAGGACGCACATTCGGCGACCCAGACGAAGAATCATTTCAAACACAAAATGGCTGCCTTGACATTCAAAGCCCCACGCATCCCAAAGGTCGTGAGCACATCACCAAATATGCCGATCAACCCAAATCCTTTTGAATTTCCAGATACACCCACAAAAATGTGGCAACTCCATATTCGCCGACAAACCCCCAAACATGCTATCCCCAAATACGAGCGCATCCCCATAACAAGAACAAACCCCAAAATCTGTGTGCATCCATGTGCACCCCGAGACCCTGCGCAACCCATTTTCGCTGACACGCAATATCCAATACCCAGTGCAGCCCGCACCCTAAACCCGCTGACACCCCCACATGCCCATGAGATTTTTCCGAAGTGGATACATTCAAAACAGTTGAGAAAATGGCAGCCTCGACGTTAACAATCCGCACTCAGCACTTTAGTGTGCAAATCTTGATCCGCCAACACACCCAAATCTATGTGTATCCCCAAATACGTGTGGACGGCCATGTTTGAGACTAAATTTCGAGTGATGTCTAAGTTTCTTCCTTAAATCTCACCGGCGGTTCTTTTTTTTTTCGCATTCTCTTAAATTGCAGCAATGTCTAAAAGCTCAGCGCAGTACCTTTAAATGTAAATTTAAAATATGTTACAGTATTGATTAAGAATTAGACCAATAGCCTGTAAAGTTGCCCAGCACTCCGGATTATCGGAATTTACTTTAGCAGAGCCTTTGTATCGATAAAACAAAACTGCCCACCGTGAATCCACAAAACATGTGCATATCACCAAATCAGTGCGCACTCCAAACACAATGACACACCACATATATAATAGACAATTCCAAAGCAGAATTCATGTCATATCATGTGATATGGTGCAACTCAAACTACCTGCGTCTCAATATCACCAAGACCAAGGAGATGGTAGTGGACTTTAGGAGATCTAGGCCTCATATGGAGCCAGTGATCATTAATGGAGAATGTGTGGAGCAGGTTAAGACCTACAAGTATCTGGGAGTACAGTTAGACGAGAAGCTAGACTGGACTGCCAACACAGATGCCTTGTGCAGGAAGGCACAGAGTCGAATGTACTTCCTAAGAAGGTTGGCGTCATTCAATGTCTGTAGTGAGATGCTGAAGATGTTCTATAGGTCAGTTGTGGAGAGCGCCCTCTTCTTTGTGGTGGCGTGTTGGGGAGGAAGCATTAAGAAGAGGGACGCCTCACGTCTTTATAAGCTGGTAAGGAAGGCGGGCTCTGTCGTGGGCAAAGTACTGGAGAGTTTAACATCGGTAGCTGAGCGAAGGGCGCTGAGTAGGCTACGGTCAATTATGGATAACTCTGAACATCCTCTACATAGCACCATCCTGAGACAGAGAAGCAGTTTCAGCGACAGGTTACTATCGATGCAATGCTCCTCAGACAGGATGAAGAGGTCAATACTCCCCAATGCCATTAGGCTTTACAATTCTACTGCCAGGACTTAAGAACTTTTTAACGCTATTATTAATGCTTTTTGAGATGGTGATTTAGATGCATATCACATTTTTTTTTACTGAGTTAAGTATTGTATGTAATTAGTTTTGCTACAACAAGTGTATGGGACATTGGAAAAAAGTTCAATTTCCCCATGGGATGAATAAAGTATCTATCTATCTATCTATCTATATATCTATCAACAGTTCAGAAAATGGCTGTTTCAACATTTAAATTTGCACCACCCGAAAATATGATTGCAACTGTTGATTGGTAAACAAACAGCCCACGGAATATACGAACATCACATCTAATTACGTCCCCGTAATTGACTGCAGACCCCTAAATTGGCGCGTATCCCCAAATCCTTGTGCATATTTGCCTCCAAACCCTAAATCTACGCACAACCAAAATCAGTGCTCACCCCATATATTTAAGGACTCAACTTTAATTCCGTGCGCATTCCCAAAACCAAGTTCACACCATAGCAGTGTGCACCCCTTATTCTCCGACACTGCCCAATATCTGCACGACCCAATTCAGTGCGCACCCCAAAACCGCTAACATCCTGACATGCAGTTTAGAATCCTTTCAATAATTCATTCCTCGACATTAAAATCCGCACACAACCCAAAATTCATGTACAACTTCAGATCCGCCAACACGCCCAAATCTTTATCTCACCCCAAATCCGTGTTTACATGTACACAATCCCAAATCCATGTACAGCTCAAATATGGGCACCACATCAACTAGGAGCGCACCCTAAAAGTCATGCAAATATCATACCCGCGGAGAAACCCACTTGCACATTAGATTATTCCGGAGGAATTAACATTTAAAATACTTCATGTCATTTTTTTAAATTAAATTCATTATTCACGTGATCGAAATGAAACAACTTCGAGATTCGGCACACTTCCAAACCGCAGACACCCCAAATACGTGAGAAATCCGTGTGCATCTCCAAATGCAAATGCATCCCCACAACTTCAAAACCGTGGACGCACAACCGCTAATTAGATTATCTCAAAAGAAAATAATCAGACATTCACAAGATGATAAAATCTGTGTACAACGAGCCCCACAAATGAATGTGGGGGTTTCAGCGTTTTTGAGCTGCGCATGGATTTGGTGATGCGCACCAATTTGACGTTGCACATGGATCTGGTGATGTTCGTTGATTTGGTTTGCCTTTTCGATCATGGTGAGTTGACGGATCAAAATTTGCGTGCGGATTAGTAATGTCGAGACTGCCATTTTCTCAATTGTTTTTTATTGATTGTTGCTCCCGGAAAATCTGATGTAAAAGTGGCGGAGTCTGCGGGTTTAGGGTGCGCATTGAACTTGCGTTTGCGCAATTTTATTTTTTGTCGTCGAATATGGGTTGCACACGGTCTTCTGGTTCATATGGATTGTGCCTGGATTTAGGAGCGTTCTCTAATGATTGCAAACTGATTTAGGGGAGTGCTCTGATATAAGGGTGCGCACCTTTTTAGGGATAGCAAATTTAGGGTAGAGTCTCCACGTTTTTGTGAGTGCATATCGATTTGGTGACGTACGCAAGGACTTTGGGATACGTGGTGGTTTTTACCAGACAGCCATTTTGTGTTTGCAATGATTATCCGTCTGGGTCATCTAATATGCCTGTGGGGTGATCTGGTATTTGAGGATGTGCGCAGATGTGGGAGTGCGGACGGATTTTAGTGATCAGTTAGGGGTGTAGTCTTGAATATGGGGCTGCACACGGATTTGGGTTGACACGCTGATTTGGGTGTGTCGCTGATCTGCAAAAGGATTTTTGCGCACATATGGCTAGCTAACCTCGAGACGGTCATTCTCTGAATTGATTGAAATGCTGCTTGTCTGGGATAATCCATTATGCATCTCGGGTGTTTGAGGGTTAGGGGTGCGCACCGATTTTGGGTTTGCGCAGATTTAGGGGTGCTTCGACATATATGGGTGGCAACCGATTTGCGATGCGAACAGATTTAGTGAAATCTGCGGATTTGGGGGTACATACAGATTTGATCTCTTTAGGAGAGTTTCGGCGAGTACGTGTGCACAGTGATGGGTGGATTTGGAACCACATACGGGTTCTGATTGGGAGGTCGCACAAGATTAGGAATCTATCAACCAATATGGGTGCACAGGACGTCGGTATGGATTTGGGGTGCACACGGGTGCCTGACGATTGGTGATGAGGATTAGGCGCGTATGGGTGCTCATGAATTTGTTAGTGTCGGTCGATTTGGGGTTGTGGTGAATCTCAAAGTTATAGTCTCTTTAATAATAGCTGCACTATGTCCTCGCGATTTCTTTAAGGTGAATGCTGTCACTCTAAAGTGACCCTTCCTTTGGGAAAATCAAATGTGTATACGTGAGTATCAGCAGGTTTGGTGATGTACACGGTCTTTGATGCTCCCGGATTTGGGGTGTCTTTGGATTTGTGGTCCTGACAAATCTCACTTTGTTTCATTGATATGTACTTTATTAATAAATACACTTCCGGTTTTCAACTCTGCTCTTGCTGCGATTTTTAAGTTGGAAGTTGCTACTTTCTGAACTATTTGAAATTATTTCTCCTCTCGGATAATCTGTAAGTGGGAGGTGTTGACAGGTTCGGAGTGCGCACCCATTTGGGTGTGCATACGGATTTGGGAGTGCACGTGGACTTTGGATGTCGGAGGAATTGGGTATAATGCCAAAATTCAAATTGTTTCTTTTACAGATATTCGGATAAATAATGCACTTTAACGTTGAGCCTTGTTCTTGCTATTTTTTAAAGTGGATTAAGCTATCTTGTGAAATATTTGAAATGTTTCTCTCTCTAGGATAAACAATTGTACACATAGTGGCGGACTCGGATTTGGGGGTTCTCAGAGATTTTGACATGTGCGCGGCGAGTTTGGGTACACACGGATTTGGGTGTGTCCGTGGATTGGTGGGGCGTGACGAATCACAAGGTTGTTTCACTTATAGATACTTTAATAATAGAACTTGGAAGTTTGTTTTAGATTTTTGAACGCGAAGCTATTTTGAGAACTGTTTGACCTGACTCGTGATTTCGGATTATCCAGCGTGCATGTGGGTTTGCCGTCAGGATTGGGGTGCATATGGATTTAGGGCGAGCTCTTACTCGGTCATGCGCACAGATTTATGGTTGAATACGGACTTGGGAATGTGCGCAGATTTAGGCGTCTGTTGTCTAATATGGAGGTGCACAGGTTACACCCAGATCTGTGTGTGTCAAACGATCTGGAATTACAGATGTATTTCGGGATGCGTGCTGATTTTAATGTCGAAGCAGTCATTTTCTGATCGATTTGAAATGATTCCCGCTCTGAGATGATCTATTATGCATGTTGGGGAGTCAGCGTGTATGGAGAGAGCACTGATTTTTGGGATTACGCAGATTTAGGGTGGTGTCGGCAAATATGTCCTCACACACTAATCTGAGGATGCGAACAGATTCAGTGATTTGGAGTTGTTAGATATCAGAAGGTTGTTTCATTCAGAGATAATTTCAGAACCAATGCTCCTTGAACTTTTCACCAGTATTCTTGTAACTTTATGCTAGAGGCAGGCATTTTGTGAACTGTTCGAGATTATTCTTGCCCAGTGACACTGTATGGTGCGTGTCGGGGTGTTAGTGGGTCTGCGATGCCCATTAAATTGAAAATTACACAAGAGTTAAGGCAAAATAGTCAAATATGTAGTGCACACAGTTTTGGCGCTGCGCCTGGATTTGCGCACGCGTCAGATTTAGGGGTGTGCTCTGGAATATGGAGTGCGCACGGATTAGTAGATGAGGACAGATTCGGGTGTCTCGGCGGATTTAGGACAGCACATGAATTTTGGTGTACGTGCGCATTGGGGATGTGACGAATATCACGGTTCTGTCAGATGTACACTGGTGTATCTACAGATTCGGAGGTATGACGTGTTTCGAGGCTGTTGCCTTGTTGCAGCAATATTGTGCGCTCTCTGAAATGATCCTTGCTCAGGGATAATCCAATGTGCATTGGAAAGTGTCAGAGAGTTTGGGGAGAACGAATTTGTGGTTGCATGGGGATTCGGGGTAGCACACGAATTGAACTCTCTGTGGATTTTTGTTTGCAACTCATGTGGGGGTTGCTTACGGGTTTGTTGCAGCGCACAGACTTGTGGGAGGAACTTGGCTTTCATGCACATTGGTTAGGGGATGCACAAAGAGTTAGGAATTTGTCTGCCAGCGTGGGTAGCACCTTAATTTGGAGAAGCACAAAGATTTAAGGATAGGTATGCCAAATAAATTTGCACATATTTCATGTTTTTCTTTAATATTTTGGTGCACTTGGATCGGGGATTTGTGCGCCTCGGTTGGTTTAGGGGTGCACACGGATTTCGTGGTGTCGGTCTATCCTATGAGCTTACATAGGAATGATGAAACTGTATTCTCAGATCCCTCTGCTATCCCTCATTCCTCAATTCCGTAACAATTATTGTATAAGTCTACCAGGTAGGTCCGACCAAAGTGTAACGGCTCTTGATCCCATCTGGATGGAATGTCACAGTAGATTCAATCTTCAAAATGTTCAGCCCGTTTTTCCAGCTGTTTCACTGACGCTGAAAGTTTTCATAAACTACTTCGCTGTCTGCTCCTGCTCTGAATCCAGGTGTCATCTGCAAATCCAGTTTATCATATTACAACTGTTACATATTACGTTGTTACAAGTTTTACAATATTACAAGTTGTTACATATTACAACTATTATATTATATCCTGTTCCTTAGAATGTTTTCGATAAGTTTTGGGGTGCATACAGATTTGGGGTTTTCGCTGGATTTGGGGTGCATACTAATTTGATTTGCGGGCAGTGTGCAGATTTTGCGGGTGTACGCATATTTTGTCATTTCGTGAAATGGTTTTGGGCTAATCCCGTTTTCATGTCGATGTGTCCACGGCTTTCAAACTGTACATAGACATAAGAGTACACCTGGATTTCGAGTTGCGCACGGATTTGGCGTAGCTGCGGATTTGAAGGTGTGGGAATCCCAAAGTTCTTCTATTTATAGATACAGAAACAAAATAAAATGTCACTTGAACTTCGAAATCTGTCGTTGTGTTTTTTCTCTTCTTTAGGCAGCCATTGCGTCAGATTTTGAAATGATTCTTAGTCTGAGATATTCAAATTTGCATTTGGGTTTCTCAGCGGGTTGATACACTCTCACACACACACGCGCGCTCTTATTTGAGGATGCGCGTATATTTTGGGGTGCACACGGATTTGGGATTGCGTACAGACGTTGTCGAATATGGGGATGCACATGGATTTCGGGTTACTCACAGATTTGGTTGTGTCAGAGGTTTTGAAGTTGATCACGAATTTTTGCCTGTGTGCCGATTTTAATGTCCAACAGTTCTGAACTGTATGAAATGATTCCTGCTCTAGGAATATCTGGTGTGAATGTGAGAGGTGTTAGCGGGTTTGGGATGCACACTGAATTAGACATTGCGCATATTTAAGGTTGCCTTCTCGAATATGTGGATGCAAATCTATCTTTCGATTGAGCAGATTTAGGGGTGTGTTCTCGAGTATGTGACGTACACGGAAATGGCGTTGTGTGTAGATTTCGGCTGTGTTTTCGGAAATAGGGGAGCACACGGATTTGGGATTATCTGTTTAAAATGTTTCTTAATCTGAGATAATCTAATGTGCATATGCGGTTGTCAGCGGGTTGAGTGCACATGGAATTTGGAATTGCGCAGATTTAGGGCAGCATCGGCGAATATGGAGGTGCATGCTGCCTTGGGGTGCCCATGGATTTGGAGATGTGCACGGACACAGGGGTGTTTTATTGGGGTGCGCACTGACTCGGGAACTGCGCAGATTCAGGAATGTGGCGGCAAATACGAGTCTAAAAACAGTATTATGGAGTGTACCTGGATTTGGGGAGTCGCGCAGATTTAAAAGTGTTTACCTGAATATGGGGTTGGGCACAGATTTGTCGGTGTGCGCAGATTTACAGGTGTTTTGTCCAATATGAGTGTGCACACAGATTCGGGGTTGCGCATTAGAGTTGTGTCTGTCGCCCTATCTACAGTTAAATCGCATTTCAGTGTGCGTGGGAATTTTAATTGTCGAAACAGATATTTTCTGAACTGTTTGAATTTTTTCCTGCTCTGGAATAATCTATTTTGTATGTGGGGTGTCAGCGTCTTTGGGTACGCACTGATTAGGTGATGTGCACACACCTGGGGATGCGTTTTGGCGGTGTTGGCGGATCAGGATTTGCAGACGAATAAATTTTGGTTTTCATGTGGAGTTTTAATGACTAGGCTGCCATTTTGTGAACTGGTTGAAATGGTCTTTGCTTTGGGATAATCTAATGTGCATGTAGGGATGCCAGTGGGTTTGTGGCCCACACTGTTTTGGGAACTGTGCAGACAGAGATGCCTTTACGAATATGGGGTTCACACGGTTTTGGGAATGCACATGAATCCGGGGATGTGGCAGATTTAGGGATCTGTTCTCGAGTTTAGGGTTCACACGTATGTTACGATGTGATATTCGTCCCTTGTCGAATATGGGGGTGCACACGTATTTATTGTTAAACTGAGAGTTGCAACTCTCGGACGATCTACAGTTCAAATCGTATTCTGGGGTAGATGGGAACTTTAATGGCGAAACAGCCATTTGCTGACCGGTTTGAGATGTTCCTTGCTCTGGAAAAATGTGATACATGTGGTGTGTCAGCGTGTTTGGAGCGCTCACTGATTTGCTGACATGCGAAGATTCCGGGGGGTGTTTTCAAAGATGGGCGTGCTCATGCATTTGGAATACATATAGATTTGGCTGTGTTTGGCGGATCAAGGTCTGCGTACGAATATTTGCCTGCGTGCAGATTATTAATGACGAGGATGCCGTTTTCTCAACTGCTTGAAGAGATTCTTGCTCTTGGGAAAATCTGATGTGCGTGTGGAAGTTTCAGCAGCTTTGGGGTGCGCACTGAATGGGGATTGCGCATGTTTAGTTTAAGTCGGCGAATACGGGAGAGCACACGGTCTTGGGGAGGGCATGAACCCAGGGATGCGCACGGATTTAGGTGAGTTCTGTAAAATAGGTTTGCACACGTGCACTGATTTTGGGGTGTGTGCTCCAATATGGGGCTGCGGATCTATTAGTGGATTAAGCAGATTTAGGGGTGTGTCGACGAATATAGGAGTTGCAAAATTTTTTTGGGTGTATATGATGACTCAGCCGGACCTGGCCATGTGGGACACTGGGATGCGTCCGGATATTGTAATGTCCAGGTCTCCATTTAGCGTTTGGAGTGAATCTTCGTCTGGATATTTTAATATGCATATGGGGAGAAGCTCAGATTTTGGAGTGCACGCTGATATTAGTGACGTACACATACTTAGGGGTTTACTATTGAACATGGGGGTGCACACGGATCTGGGTGTGTCGGCCGATCTGCAAACGGAGGTTGTGGCGCGTGAGGGCTTTTAATGTCGGGACAGACATTTTCTGCCCTGAACCAGATCTCTGTAATAGCTGGCTCACTACGTTACGTATTAATCCGGGTTCAAAGTACGTCTGTCTTAAGTTTTACACAACTTTTCTGACATAAAGTGACCAAGGCCTCGGAGCCACCGGGATCATTGACTGGGTCCAGTCTGGCCTTCATTTTGGCGTTCCTTGACCTCGTCTCTGCCTTTTAATCAATGCTACTTGCTCACCTGTAGTATTAGTTCCTACTCCATGCCCCACCCCCAACAGCAGGCATGCGCATACTATGTATTAATGGCAGGGCAGCTGCAGCAAAGTCTCCAGTTAGAATATTAAAAAGCAAACGCCTGGGAGACCGTTTCGCTGAACACCTACGCTCGGTCCGGCAGAGAAAGCAGGATCTCCCACTGGCCACACATTTTAATTCCACGGCCCATTCCCAGTCTGATATGTCTATCCATGGCCTCCTCTACTCTCAAAATCCAAACTCAGGTTGGAGGAACAACACCTTATATACCGGCTGGGTAGCCTCCAACCTGATGGCATGAACATTGTCTTCTCTAACTTCCGTTAATGCCCCTCCTCCCCTTCTTACCCCATCCCTGACATATTTATTTGTTTGCCAGTTCTCCATCTCCCTCTGGTGCTCCCCCCCCCCTCCTTTCCTTCTCCCGAGGCCTCCCGTCCCATGATCCTTTCCGTTCTCCAGCTCCGTGTCACTTTCGCCAATCACCTTTCCAGCTCTTGGCTTCATCCCACCCCCTCCGGTCTTCTCCTATCATTTCTCATTTCCTCCTCCCCCCACTACTTTCAAATCTCTTACTATCTTTCCTTTCGGTTAGTCCTGACGAAGGGTCTCGGCCCGAAACGTCGACAGCGCTTCTCCCTATAGATGCTGCCTAGCCTGCTGTGTTCTACCAGCATTTTGTGTGTGTTGTAGTTAGAATATTAAATCCCTTTTGGTACAGGTGTAAAACCCGTACTCCTTACACCTGTCGCACCAAACCTGGAAGAGAGTCCAATAATGTGTGTATACGATTACCTCCTGCAAAAATCGTTAGCCACATATTTACCTGTACTTCCTTAGGATCTCTTCCCTCGTCAGATCACTAATCCGGAGTTGCTAGTTCTTAAGCCATGAGCCTTCATAACCACTAAATTAACTTAGTTGGAGATGTTGGGGGATCTATAGGCTCGCATAATACGACTCTCCTGTTCCTCCACACTGCGATCAAATCTACAATATGTGCTCTGTAACCTAGTTTAAGGTTTTGTTGTGTATGAACTTTTTATTGCGTTGAAATTCTACGCTATCCACAATACCATATAGGTGTCATTGATTCATTCAGAAATGAAGCGAAGAATAATGAGCCACGGCGCCCAGTCACCTCAATTTTACCCCAGCCTAATCGCTAAGTTGTTTTCTTCTTTTTTCGTTTACCTTGTGAAAATACCCATAAATATCATGGAGAGGATGTACAAATTACTTCCAGAAAAATACCCACACCGGAATGAACTCCGATGAACTCCTCAGAGAACGCAGGGTTACAGAACAGATCTTTTGGAAACGTCCCATCTACTGCCAACCGCATACTCACCATGCCTCCCGACGTTCTGGTTCGAGCTATTGTGGTGGGCTCTTGTCAAACGCCTCACTCAATTCCATCCACAGATCATCCATCTCCTTAATTTGTTTTGTCACTCTCTTAGAAAGTCATTCAGGTGCGAAAGGCATGACTTTCCCCTCACAGAGCCATTTGATTGCCTGTGATTATGCTTCTCCGATTATTTGTCAAACCTATCGTGAGGAATCCCCTTCAAACGTTTAGCCGCCATTGATGGCAGTACTCACTGTTTTACAATTCCCAGGATTATCCTTACGACTTATTACCCGTCTTAACAAAGCTTATATTTAGAGTTTATACTTCGATATTACCCGCTCACGATTAAAATTAATAACCATCATGAACCAACCACTGAAGGACTCAGATTGATAACTCAATTCAGCTTTCTCTGGAGAATGTAATATCTGAATAAAACTGCCGCTACTCCCAACATCTTTCTAATTGCATAAATAATTTATCCCCGATCGTGCTTGTTTAGAGAGCCCCTCCAATTTCCCAGTTGCGTCAATTCAAAATTAGCTGAACCTTTGTTCCATTATTTATCAAGTTTCTGTTTCTATCACACTGTCCTTTTCGACCATTCTTTGCTTGTTCTTTGTCCAGGGTCAGTTCTACGTTGGCATCGTCGAATATCTCGCTGACACTGACTAAGATTAGACCAGTCAGAAGCAAGAGACAAGCTGCAGACTCTAGAATTCCAGAATGCCGGAGGAGCTCTGGAGGCCAGGCAGCATCTGTGGACAAGTGTAAACTGTGGACGGTTTGGGCAGAGACCTTTCATCAGAATTGCATTTCTTTTCCTCTCTCTCCAGTTCTGTTGCCTGAGCTGAAGACTTTCGCCAGCACTTTGTGTCTTCATATCAGTTCCCACTTCTCTTCGCTGTGTCTTTCGTTCTTGGGTTCGCAGCTTCGCCTCGCCCACCCAACACCTCTCCCCCTCCACCAACCCTCTGAGAGTAAAACATTCTGTTACTGGAAATTAGTTCAAATGGAAAAACAGAAGGAAAAGCTATAGGTAGGGACAGAGGAGAAAATCAGCGTTAAGTAAAGGACGGGTAATGATGGGAGCAGGAGTGGTTACTATCGAGGGAAATATACTCCATATCAAGCTGTTTTGTCAGAATCGGAAAGAAGGGATGACAGGTTTGCCTCAAGGCACAACTTAAACGGGGCAAGTGTGAGATGCAAAGGGTATTTTTTTGGGATGCTGAGTCTGGTGGTGCCGTCGCGATCGACTGTACATATTTGTTGTATAACTGTGAGGCAACACACAAAATGTTGGAGCAATTCATCAAATGGATGGCAACTTTGGTAAAGAGTAAACATCCAACTATTCGGGCCGACAACCTTCATGATTTTGTGTGTGTTGTTCTGTATTTCGAGCACCGACAGATTTTCTCCTGCTTTGTTTGAAACTCTGTTCATCATATTGTTTCTGTTTATTTACGAGTGCGAGTACAGAATAGGAGCGTGAAGGCAGCTGCGTTGTACTAATGCATAGTATTTATTTCTGTATATTAACGAGTTTCAGAATCCGATTCAGTGGGTATTTCATCACATTCTTGAGTTCCTCTCGGAATTTGCTCTGAGTCAGGGCGTAAATACACGTGACAGCTGAGGATCTCGCTGTCTCATCTGTCATTTAAACGGGATTCATGACAGCATAATAAACAAAACCCTTTGAAATCCGTTGATAGATGAAAAATACCAAACGTGTTCCCCACAACATTATGAAACTACCCGTTATGCTGAAGAGCAAAACGGTTGATAGATAGATTTCCGTCGGTTCTCCATTTCCCGGTCCTTGTTATTCTCTCGACTCTTTTGTCCCCGGAACCCCCTGCGGGCTCGACTGACCACCAGAATCAGCCTGGCTGTCAGAATATTGAAAAACAAAATCAGAAAGAATGGGACACAAGGGGTAAAAGTGCGGTGAAACATCTCAAATACCACCCATGAGGGAGAGTTTTTGTAGCTCGGTCTAAGAACACAATACCAGGGGATACCATCAATTATTATCGTAGGCTCGTATTCAAAGCCCCAGGGGACACTCTCCAAACAGGCCAGCACACTCACTGCCCCGATTCTTCTCACTCAGCTTCTCACAGCAAATAGCCCCAAATCGATCAACGGTGAAAGAGACAGTCAGCCAGACAGAAGCAGTAGTGTTCGCATAAGTCAGTCATGTCAGCAATACCGCACACAGGAATGATCGGCGAAAATAAAGCCAAGCAGTCCACATCAGGAACGGTAGAGGGATAACGATCAGGAGATCGGACGCTGCCATTCCCACCAGGTAGAGAGTTACACATTTGGAGAGACCGCACTTATCCCGGGATAGGATCACAATTGCCATCAAGTTCGCTGAAGAGAGAGGGGAAATGGGAAATTGAGAAAATACTGAGTAAAACCTATTGCTGCAGTTTTCGAGCATCCCATTTTATCGTTGCGTTCAGCGGTAGAAGGGTCAACAGAGGGTCAAAAGCTGGCTGAGTTTACACATTAAAATAAAGTCAAATGATTGAAATTCGGATTCTTTTCTGATGACCAAAAAATATAAAGAGGCAGCGGACAGATAAATCTAGTTACCCTCAGAATCAGTACTATTTGGAACATTTTTTATCGGCTTCTTCCGCGTCTGATATGAATGAAATGAATCAATTCGGACGCCGATGGCGGGATTCTTGCATTAAACAATCATCAACTTCCCTGTGACTCCCTGTCAGCGACAGAACAGCCGAAAGACACAACAGAAACAGGGAATTCCCGGAACCACTCTCCAGACAAAAATAGAATATGTGGGAGAGCAGTTAACGTGTATTTTCTGAGCTGTTTTCAGAGAGCCCCCATGACACGACTTTCTCTTACTCTTTCCATACAAGCTGTTTGAGGCTTTGTGTTTCCAGCATTTCCCGTGTTTGTTTCCTATTCCAGCATTTGCCACCTCGCCGACTTTACAGCAGAACTTTGACTGAGGCAGCAGTCACAGCCTAGTCTGATACAGCCTCTCAGATATACTTGACGCCCCCGACTGAATCCATCACAGGGAGGCCGGGAGAATAATTCGACGTTCAGTAGCAGGCACGCTGACAGTCAGATGTCTGTAGCGGTGTCAGATGTGGATATATTATAATGCATTGTAGAGTGTTTATAGTTATATGGATAATATAATACATTTCATAGTGTTTGTAGTTATGAATCAAAACGTCGGTTTTGTTAATTAATCAACAATGACGTCATTGCGCTGTCCAGCAACTGCTTCACGTTCTGTCACACCGCTCACTTTTACTGAAAATCCTCAATCTTCCTGCTGCAACAGGGAGCTCCTCAAATTTGCTGAATCGTTACCACTAATCGATTGTTTGATCATGACACGTACCTCACACAACCGTCCACATACCAATGCAGACAATCAATTAGCATCATCTCCGCGGCAGTATAAACACAACATTTGCCAATGCAGTGTAGCTGCTTCGAGACCAATAGCACAGAGACACGAGCATCACATTATTGAACACTAACCGCTGGAAGATATCTGCTTGTCCCACTGAGGTCTTCCGATGTTGGCGGATTCGCTGAATGCTTATAGCAGTTTATTTTTAGATCCAGATAGCAGAATCCACAGTCGCTGGCTTTGATTCCATTCCTAGAATGCCGAATACTAGGACTGGACATGAGGTTGTGGAAACCAGCGACAGAAACAATCACTATATTGGCATTAACTTCAATTCCCACCAACGGCAGCCGATACCGCAGCTTACCGAGAATTCCAAAGGCTGAAATAAAAGGATAGTAAACTTCTCCTATCCGTAAAAGGACTGGATAACCCATTTCCGTGATAAACTGCCAATTGTGTTGCTCCTGAATTCACAGCTCCTTCAGAAACTCTGAGCTAATGTATTCAAAACGCCCTTAATTTATAGAAAGGATCAGTTTCCAGAGACACTGTTATGCCGCTGGCTCACTACGGTCACTTGAACAATCATGGTAATTCAGCACCATTCATTGTCTCTGATGTAAATATTGGGCCGACAGAAGACAAGCACTTCTAAATTCCTACGCATTACCTCCGCGGTTCCTCACCTAGTGAAAAGAATGACGGAGCTCCATTGAAAAACACCCGAAACAGCCACATTTATTACAGATTTCATTTTTTTTTCTCCGCTAATTAACCACTTGTGAACAGAGTTCAACGACACGTCCGAACCCAAACTTCTCTCCCTGCGGCTTTCCATTTTCAACATCATCCTGGACGCGCGCACACACACGCGGAATGGCGGTGTTCGGATGACCACGATGCCGATGTACTAAAGATGACAAAATTTTCAGATGCTGGAAATCCTCAGGGGAAGGCAACGCGCACAAAGTGCTGGGAAAAGAATTTTGAGATTTTGCTGATGTAATTGGATCTTAAGAGCATCTCAGACCTGCCAGAACTCAAAGGAAGAAATGCTTCGATCTGCAAAGGGAATATTCAATAATAAATATTAAACATAGGACTCTAAATTGGGAGATGAATCGACGTAGGTTGGATGAAAGTGAATGAAAGAAAGACAAGCATCATATGCTATATTATAACTGTGTGAAAAAGACAGAGGGTCAGACCGACAGATTGACAGTGGCTCACGCTGCAACGGCCGCTTCACACAACCGTCTGGCATAAACCTCTCCCTCACTGACCGACTTTCCTTTTCCTACCAACAGGGAAAAACTTCAATCAACTCCGATTTTCCCTCCTGTGGAGTCACCAGAGCAGTCGCTCCTCTCCCGACACGCAAGGTGTGTTACAAAGCACAGAGACACTGACAGCTCATTAGTTCCACAGTTTCAGACAGCAGAGAAATTCAGATTCAGTCCCACACTGAACTCCATACCCAGGCACAGATTACCAATACAATGGCTACACTGAAACACAGATGGTTAACATTTCCATTGACCTCGGCACCACTGTCCTACAGTAGAGATACAGACCCAGTCTCCATATCCACACCCACGGGGTTAGCAGTGTCAGTGTGAGCTCAACATTGGACGAACAGCTGGAAAATTGGGAAATTATGAATGTGGTATTGGAAGAACTTAAGAAAGTTTCGGATAAGCGCGCGGGGTTCTGGATAATATGCGTGTGTCAGAATTTGTCAGCAGGTTAATGGCAGACAGATGAAATAAATGGACCACGTTCAAACATTTAGGAAACTCAGGGTTTGTGGCTGAAACCGCAGCTGTTCACAGTCTACTGTGGAGATTTCGATGTGAGGAAGAAGTATATTATATGCATGTCGGCTGTTGTACAGAGCTGAATGGCAGGGTTAGTAGTGGGAAGGACGCAGTGAGGGTTTGGGGATGCAGACAGAAGTGAAGGAGTGAAAATGTGGCAGACGGACAGTATATAGGGTTATGTGAGGCCATTCATTCCCAGGGGGGGAAAAACCGAGAAAATCAATATTTACATGGGGCCAGATTGAACAGTTCGGAGGGACCTGACGTTCCTTGTCAACAAATCACTAAGAGTTAACATTCAGGTACCGCAAATAATTATGGAGCCAAACAGTTTTTATTTTTGTGTTGTGATACAGGAGGATTGATAAGAATTATAGAGATGTCTTACTAGGAGGTGTCCTGCAGGTTTGGTGAGAACGCACCCTGAATGTTAGATCCAGGTCTTGTCACACTTCCTTATGAAAGTTGTCACTATTGAAGAGAGGGGAGTTATTCCTCACACTGACAGTATAGTTCTGGGGATGGCACACTTGCTGTGTGAGGGGAGAGTGAGTCTGTATTCTCTGGAATTGTGAGGAGAATTGCTGGATTACTTCAGATCAGTCAGCCCAGTGGCAAGGAGGATGTTTCCCCTGAATGATCATTATATTACCATGTGTCACAGTCCCAGAATGAAGGAGCGGATATTCAGCAAGAGTGATTCCCTCTTCAGTTAAAACATACTAACGTGCAGGACAGGAGGATGACATTTTGTCTGTGATGTTGGGCTGACGTAATTAAGCCAGTGATGCCTCATTAAACTAACCCCTCTGCCTGAACGCACGTTAAATATTATTTCCAGGTCTGGGCACAGTTCCTCAGGAAAGTTATCCCTGCAATAGAGAGAGGGAAAGGGCTATTCTTCACAATGACCTGACGGCTGCAGGCGATGGCAGGCTGTCTTTGTGAAAAGAGAGTGCATGGGCTGGGCCTGTATTCTCTGGAATTGTGAGGAGAATTGATGGATTCTGTCAGGTAATTCGACGGACTGCTGGGAGGATGTTTCCCTTGAATGAAAATTCCGTTACGATGGGTCAGAGACTCAGAATGAAGGACATGATATTCACGATGGGGTGGAAAATAAATTTCCCTCATCAGGGATTATTTCTCTAGTTAGACAATTCGGTACAGGAAGAGACAATTTTATCTGTGATGTTGGGACGATATGGTTAAGCCGGTGATGCCTAATTAAACTAATCAGCCTGCCTGCATGTTCTCCATATCCGACCCTTCTCTGTGCATTTGATTGTCTATCTCAGAATCTTATGATTACCACCGCCTTCACCACCACGCTAGGAATGCATTCTAGACATCCGCAACTCTCTGCTTTGTTTTGTTTTAAACATGTCCCCACACATCTCCACTGAACATTTTCCTTTCTCACCTCAACTGCAAGCCCTCTGTTACCCGATGCTTAAATTCATTGAGAAAGGTTACAGTTGCTTAATGTTTTTATGCCTCTCTATCTCCCCTTGGTGGCTGCCATTCTGGAAAGAATAACTCAAGTTCGTGCAAATCCTCCTTTTAGATCTCCTCCCTATAAACCTCTTCTGAACCTCTTTATTTTCTCTTGCTGAGGAATCCGCCTTGCTGATTGGTTGTTGTGCAAACAAACGCGAGGCACTGGTTTATAATGCACATATTTCCCGCTCCCGAACTCTGATTGCAGTCTGACCCAAGGGAAAATATATATGAGTCTCTGACACAGTCAGTCAGACCCTGAGCTAGACTCCTCCATACCATCCCATCATACACACCCGGAGGCAGAGACTGAGTGAAGCTCCCTCACCAACATTACATCACACTAGTTCGGAATCAGACAAGGACTGAAGCTCCCTCCGCGCTGTCCCAACGTTTCGGGAAAGGAGTAAACCTGCCACTCACAGTCGTATAACGCATTTCCGGAGTCAGATTTGAATGAAGCTCCCTCCCTACCGTCCCATCACACACTACCGGGGTCAGACACTGACTGAGTCTCCCTCCACACCGTCCCATCACACACTCCAAGGGTCAGACACAGAGTGAATCTCCCTCCCCACCGTCCCATCATACGCTCCCGGGGTCAGACACTGACTGGGTCTCCCTCCACACCGTCCCATCACACAGTCTGGGGGTTAGACACAGAGTTAAGCTCCCTCCACACCGTCCCATGGCAGACTCCCGGGGTCAGACACAGAGTGAATCTCCCTCCACACAGTCCCATCACACACTCCCGGGGTCAGACACAGAGTGAATCTCCCTCCCCACCGTCCCATCACACACTGCCGGGGTCAGACACAGAGTGAATCTCCCTCCCCACCGTCCCATCTCACACTCCCGGGGTCAGACACAGAGTGAATCTCCCTACACACCGTCCCATCACACACTCCCGGGGTCAGACACAGAGTGAATCTCCCTCCACACCGTCCCATCACACACTCCCAGGGTCAGACACAGAGTGGATTTCCCTCCACACCGTCCCATCACACACTCCCGGGGTCAGACACAGAGTGAGTCTCCCTCCACACCGTCCCATCACACACTCCCGGAGTCAGACACGGTGAGAATCTCCCTCCCCACCGTCCAATCACACACTCCCGGGTTCAGACACAGAGTGAATCTCCCTCCACACGTCCCATCACACACTCCCGGGGTCAGACACAGAGTGAATCTCCCTCTACAGCGTCCCATCACACACTCCCGGGTTCAGACACAGAGTGTATCTCCCTCTACAGAGTCCCATCACAAACTCCCGGGTTCAGACACAGAGTGTATATCCCTCTACAGAGTCGCAACACACAGTCGCGAGGTCAGACACATTGTCAAGGTCCCTGTACACAGGTCCGAGAGTGTGTGTGATGGGACAGCGTGGAGGGAGTTTCACTCCATGTCTGACTGCGGGATTGTGTGAATGGATGTTTTGGATGTAGCTTCACTCTGTGTCTGACTCCGGTCTTTTGTGATTGGACGCTGTGGAGTGAGATTTACTCCCGGGGTCAGACACAGAGTGGATCCCCCTCCACACCGTCCCCTCAAACATTGCCGGGGTCAGACACATGGTCAAGGTCCCTGCACACCGTTGGTGCTACAGCCGCTCAATTCCACTGGATATCGATTTCTCGGTTCTCAGCTTCTGTATGTCTCTGTGTGGACAGGCCGGTCGTGTGTTTTAACAACATTTCCTCCCAGTGACTGCAAACTCACAACTCACCCACCACCTTCCCTCCCCATTCTATCCTTCTCCAGTTCTACATCTGGTCACACACGTACTTATTACCATTGTTAAAAAATACACTGTTGCAGTCTACAGGAATGGTGAAGTGCTGGTGTCTGGTGACAGGGGAGAGAGAGAGTGAAGAGGAGATTCGCTCTATTTCTGAAGCCAAATCTGTATTATCGGAATGTGAGGCGGCAGATTCACTCCGTGTCTGGCAACGGGGTTGTGTGCTGGGACCGACTGGTCGGAGCTTCACTCTGTCACTGAGCCCGGGAGTGTGTGATGGGACGGTGCGCAAGAAATCTTCACTCTTTATCTGACCACGGGCGTGTGTGATGGAATGATGTGGTGTCGGTTCCGCTTCTGTGTCTGACCCCGGGAGTGTGTGATTGGAGGTTTTGGAGGAAGCTTCACTCTGTATCTGGCTCCGGAAATGAGTGATTGGACGGTGTGGAGGGAGATTCACTCTGTGTCTGACCCCGGGAGAGTGTGATGGGACGGCGTGGAGGGAGATTCACTCTGTGTCTGACCCCAGGAGTGTGTGATTGGACGGTGTGGAGGGAGATTCACTCTGTGTCTGACCCCGGGAATGTGTGCTTGGAGGTTTTGGAGGAAGCTTCACTCTGTGTCTGCCTCCGGGACTGTGTGATGGGACGGTGTGGAGGGAAATTCACTCTGTGTCTGACCATGGCAGTGTGTGAAAGGGACGGTGTGGAGGGAGCTTCACTCTGGGTCTGACCCCGGGAGTGTTTGATGGGACGGTGTGGAGGGAGATTCACTCTGTGTCTGACCCCGGGAGTGTGTGATGTGTCGGTGTGGAGGGAGATTCACTCTGTGTCTGACCCCGGGAGTGTTTGATGGGACGGTGTGGAGGGAGATTCACTCTGTGTCTGACCCCGGGAATGTGTGATTGGAGGTTTTGGAGGAAGCTTCACTCTGTGTCTGCCTCCGGGACTGTGTGATGGGACGGTGTGGAGGGAGATTCACTCTGTGTCTGACCCAGGACTGTGTGATTGGACGGTGTGGAGGGAGATTCACTCTGTGTCTGACCCCGGGAGTGTTTGATGGGACGGTGTGGAGGGAGATTCACTCTGTGTCTGACCCCGGGAATGTGTGATTGGAGGTTTTGGAGGAAGCTTCACTCTGTGTCTGCCTCCGGGACTGTGTGATGGGACGGTGTGGAGGGAGATTCACTCTGTGTCTGACCCAGGACTGTGTGATTGGACGGTGTGGGGGGAGATTTTCTTTGTGTCTGACCGCGGGACTGTGTGATTGGACGGTGTGGGGGAGACTCACTGTGTGTCTGACCTAGGACTGTGTGATGGGACGCCGTGGAGGGAGCTTCACTGTGTATCTGACCCCAGGAGTGTGTGATGGGACGGTGTGGAGGGAGCTTCACTCCATATCTGACCCCGCAAGTGTGTAAGGGGATGGTGTGGACGGAGGTTCACGGTGTGGAGACAACGTTAATCGTTATCTAGATTCTCTATCGGATCCCGGGAATGTGTTTTGTGAAAAGTGATTTTGGAACTTCTCTGTATGGCTGAAAACAAGATTATTTGATGGGACAGTGTAGAGGTAGATTCCCTTTGTCTCTAACACGGCGAGTCTGTGTGATCGGACGGTTCGGAATTATCTTTAGTTTAGAACTGAATCCGTGAATGTGTGACGGGCCGGTGGGAACGATTCCCTTTTCTGTGTCTGAGTACCGGTGCATGTAGCTGTGGGGTGAGATTCACTGTTCGTTGCTTCTAGTTTCCAGAACAGACGATGGGGCCAAGCTGCATTGTTCTAACTCTGTTTCCAAGCGTCTTGAAATAAGTTCAAAAGAGGAAGAGGAATATGAGAACCTCACAGAAGGTACATACACTCCAGACTGAAGCTCCGTGCACTTCATACTATTCCATTAATCAGGGGTCAGACGCAGAGAGAAGCTCCTTCCGCACCATCCCATCGCAACCTCCAGGGATCGGTCACAGAGTGAATCTCCCTCCACACCTTCCCATCACAAACTCCCGGTGTCAGACACACTGTGGCTCTCCCTCCACAACGCCCCAGCACACACACCCGTGGTCGGACACAGAGTGAATCTCCCTCCACAACGCCCCAGCACACACACCCGTGGTCGGACACAGAGTGAATCTCCCTCCACAACGTCCCAGCACACACCCCCGGGGTCAGACACAGATTGAATCTCCCACCACACCGTCCCATCACACACTCCCTGGGTCAGACACAGAGTGAATCTCCCTCCACACCGTCCCATCACACACTCCCTGGGTCAGAGACATGGTCAAGGTCCCTGCACACAGTTGGTGCTGCAGCTGCTCAATTCCACCGGATATCGAATTCTCGGTCCTCAGCTTCTGTATGTCTCTGTGTGGACAGGCCGGTCGTGTGTTTTAACAACATTTCCTCCCAGTGACTGCAAACTCACAACTCCCCCACTACCCTCCCTCCCCATTCCCTCCTTCTCCAGTTCCACGACTGGTCTAACACGCACTCACTATTTCTGTGACAGACACACATTTGGAGACTACAGGAGAGCTTCACTCCGTGTCTGAACACGCAAGTTTGTGACTGAACGGTGTGGAGGGAGCTTCACTCTGTATCTGACCAAGGGAGAGTGTGAAGGAATGATGCAGAGGGAGTTTCATTCTGTGTCTGACCCCGCAAGTTTGTGATGGGACGGTGTGGAGGGAGCTTCATTCTGTCTCTGACCCTGGGAGTGTGTGATGGGACGGTGTGGAGGGAGATTCACTCTGTGTCTGACCCCGGGAATGTGTGATGGGTCGGTGTAGAGGGAGCTTCACTCTGTCTCTGACCCCGGGAGTGTGTGATGGGACGGTGCGGAGGCAGATTCACTCTGTGTCTGACCCCGGGAGTGTGTGATGGGACGGTGTGGAGGGAGATTCACTCTGTCTCTGACCCCGGGAGTGTGTGATTGGACGGTGTGGAGGGAGATTCACTCTGTGTCTGACCCCGGGAATGTGTGCTTGGAGGTTTTGGAGGAAGCTTCACTCTGTGTCTGCCTCCGGGACTGTGTGATGGGACGGTGTGGAGGGAAATTCACTCTGTGTCTGACCATGGCAGTGTGTGAAAGGGACGGTGTGGAGGGAGCTTCACTCTGCGTCTGACCCCGGGAATGTTTGATGGGACGGTGTGGAGGGAGATTCACTCTGTGTCTGACCCCGGGAGTGTGTGATGTGTCGGTGTGGAGGGAGATTCACTCTGTGTCTGACCCCGGGAGTGTTTGATGGGACGGTGTGGAGGGAGATTCACTCTGTGTCTGACCCCGGGAATGTGTGATTGGAGGTTTTGGAGGAAGCTTCACTCTGTGTCTGCCTCCGGGACTGTGTGATGGGACGGTGTGGAGGGAGATTCACTCTGTGTCTGACCCAGGACTGTGTGATTGGACGGTGTGGGGGGAGATTTTCTTTGTGTCTGACCGCGGGACTGTGTGATTGGACGGTGTGGGGGGAGATTCACTGTGTGTCTGACCCAGGACTGTGTGATGGGACGCTGTGGAGGGAGCTTCACTGTGTATCTGACCCCAGGAGTGTGTGATGGGACAGTGTGGAGGGAGCTTCACTCCATATCTGACCCCGCAAGTGTGTAAGGGGATGGTGTGGACGGAGGTTCACGGTGTGGAGACAACGTTAATCGTTATCTAGATTCTCTATCGGATCCCGGGAATGTGTTTTGTGAAAAGTGATTTTGGAACTTCTCTGTATGGCTGAAAACAAGATTATTTGATGGGACAGTGTAGAGGTAGATTCCCTTTTTCTCTAACACGGCGAGTCTGTGTGATCGGACGGTTCGGAATTATCTTTAGTTTAGAACTGAATCCGTGAATGTGTGACGGGCCGGTGGGAACGATTCCCTTTTCTGTGTCTGAGTACCGGTGCATGTAGCTGTGGAGTGAGATTCACTGTTCGTTGCTTCTAGTTTCCAGAACAGACGATGGGGCCAAGCTGCATTGTTCTAACTCTGTTTCCAAGCGTCTTGAAATAAGTTCAAAAGAGGAAGAGGAATATGAGAACCTCACAGAAGGTACATACACTCCAGACTGAAGCTCCGTGCACTTCATACTATTCCATTAATCAGGGGTCAGACGCAGAGAGAAGCTCCTTCCGCACCATCCCATCGCAACCTCCAGGGATCGGTCACAGAGTGAATCTCCCTCCACACCTTCCCATCACAAACTCCCGGTGTCAGACACACTGTGGCTCTCCCTCCACAACGCCCCAGCACACACACCCGTGGTCGGACACAGAGTGAATCTCCCTCCACAACGTCCCAGCACACACCCCCGGGGTCAGACACAGATTGAATCTCCCACCACACCGTCCCATCACACACTCCCTGGGTCAGACACAGAGTGAATCTCCCTCCACACCGTCCCATCACACACTCCCTGGGTCAGACACATGGTCAAGGTCCCTGCACACAGTTGGTGCTACAGCTGCTCAATTCCACCGGATATCGAATTCTCGGTCCTCAGCTTCTGTATGTCTCTGTGTGGACAGGCCGGTCGTGTGTTTTAACAACATTTCCTCCCAGTGACTGCAAACTCACAACTCCCCCACTACCCTCCCTCCCCATTCCCTCCTTCTCCAGTTCCACGACTGGTCTAACACGCACTCACTATTTCTGTGACAGACACACATTTGGAGACTACAGGAGAGCTTCACTCCGTGTCTGAACACGCAAGTTTGTGACTGAACGGTGTGGAGGGAGCTTCACTCTGTATCTGACCAAGGGAGAGTGTGAAGGAATGATGCAGAGGGAGTTTCATTCTGTGTCTGTCCCCGCAAGTTTGTGATGGGACGGTGTGGAGGGAGCTTCATTCTGTCTCTGACCCTGGGAGTGTGTGATGGGACGGTGTGGAGGGAGATTCACTCTGTGTCTGACCCCGGGAGTGTGTGATGGGTCGGTGTAGAGGGAGCTTCACTCTGTCTCTGACCCCGGGAGTGTGTGATGGGACGGTGTGGAGGCAGATTCACTCTGTGTCTGACCCTGGGAGTGTGTGATGGGACGGTGTGGAGGGAGATTCACTCTGTCTCTGACCCCGGGCGTGTGTGATGGAAGGGTGTGGAGGGAGATTCACTCTGTGTCTGACCCCGGGAGTGTGCGATGGGACGGTGTGGAGGGAGGTTCACTCTGTGTTGGACCCCGTGAGTGTGTGATGGGAGCGTGTAAAGGAAGCTGCACTCCGTATCTGACCCCGGAAATGTGTTTGGAATATTGTACAGGGAGCTTCACTCTGTATCTGGCTCCGGGAGTGTGTGATGGGACGGTGTGGAGGGAGATTCACTCTGTGTCTGCCTCCGGGAGTGTGTGATGGGACGGTGTGGAGGGAGCTTCACTCTGCGTCTGACTCCGGTCTTTTGTGATTGGACGCTGAGGAGTAAGATTTGCTCCCGGTGTCAGACACAGAGTGAAGCTCGCTCCGCACCGTCCATTCACACACTCCCGTGGTCAGACACAAAGTGGATCCACCTCCACACCGTCCCATCAAACACTGCCGGGGTCAGACACATGTTCAATGTCCCTGCACACCGTTGGTGCTACAGCTGCTCAATTCCACCGGATATCGATTTCTCGGTTCTCATGTTTTGTATGTCTCTGTGTGGACAGGACGGTAGTGCGGTTTAAAAACACTTCCTCCCAGTGACTGCAAACTCACACCTCCCCCACTATCCTCCCTCCCCATCCTCTCCTACTCCAGTTCTACGTCTGGTCTCACACGTACTCATTATCTCTTTGACAGACACACTGTTGGGGACTACAGGAACGGTGAGGTGCTGGAGATTGGTGAGAGGGGAGAGAGGGAGTGAAGAGGAGATTCGATCTGCTTCTGAAGCCAATACTGTTTTTTTTCGAAATGTGAGTAGGCAGATTCAATCTGCGTCTCTCAACGGGGCTGTGTGATGGCACGGAGTGGACGAAGTTTCACTCTGTGTCTGACCCCGGGACTGCGTGATGGGACGGTGTGGAGGGAGATTCACTCTGTGTCTCACCCCAGTATTGTGTGATGGGACGGAGTGGATGAAGTTTCACTCTGTGTCTGACCCCGGGACTGCGTGATGGGACGGTGTGGAGGGAGATTCACTCCTTATCTGACCCCGCACATCTGTTTGGAATGGTGAGGAGGGAGCATATCTGTATGTCTGGCTACGGGATTGTGTGATGGGACGCCTTGGAGGGAGCTTCACTCTGTGTCTGACCCCGGGATTGTTTGATGGAAGGGTGTGGAGGGAGATTCACTCTGTGGCTGGCTCCGGGTGTGTGTGATGGGACGGTGTGGACGTAGGTTAACGGTGTGGAAACAACGTTAATCGTTATCTAGATACTCTGTCGGATCCCGGGAATGTGTTTTGTGAAAAGTGTTTTTGGAACTTCTCTGTATGTCTGACAACAGGATTATTTGATGGGACAGTGCAGTGGGATATTCACTCTGTCTCTAACCCGGCGAGACTGTGTGATCTGGCGGTTCGGAATTATCTTCATTTTACATCTGTATCCGTGAATGTGTGATAGGTCGTTGGGAACGATTCCCATTTCTGTGTCTGAGTACCGGTGGATGTAATGGACGTTGTGGAGAGAGATTGACTGTTCGTTGCTTCTAGTTTCCAGAACAGACGATGGGGCCAAGCTGCATTGTTCTAACTCTGTTTCCAAGCGTCTTGAAATAAGATCAAAAGAGGAAGAGGAATATGCGAGCCTCACAGAAGATACGTACACTCCAGACTGAAGCTCCGTCCACTCCATACCATTCCATAATGCCGGGGACAGACACAGAGTGAATCTCCCTCCGCACGGTCCCATCAAACACTCCCGGGGTCAGACACATGGTCAAGATCCCTGTAGACCGTTGGTGCGACAGCTGCTCAATCTCACAGGATATCGATTTCTCGGTTCCCAGCTTCTGTATGTCTCTGTGTGGACAGGCCGGTCGTGTGTTTTAACAACATTTCCTCCCAGTGACTGCAAACTCACAACTCACCCACCACCTTCCCTCCCCATTCTATCCTTCTCCAGTTCTACATCTGGTCACACACGTACTTATTACCATTGTTAAAAAATACACTGTTGCAGTCTACAGGAATGGTGAAGTGCTGGTGTCTGGTGACAGGGGAGAGAGAGAGTGAAGAGGAGATTCGCTCTATTTCTGAAGCCAAATCTGTATTATCGGAATGTGAGGCGGCAGATTCACTCCGTGTCTGGCAACGGGGTTGTGTGCTGGGACCGACTGGTCGGAGCTTCACTCTGTCACTGAGCCCGGGAGTGTGTGATGGGACGGTGCGCAAGAAATCTTCACTCTTTATCTGACCACGGGCGTGTGTGATGGAATGATGTGGTGTCGGTTCCGCTTCTGTGTCTGACCCCGGGAGTGTGTGATTGGAGGTTTTGGAGGAAGCTTCACTCTGTATCTGGCTCCGGAAATGAGTGATTGGACGGTGTGGAGGGAGATTCACTCTGTGTCTGACCCCGGGAGAGTGTGATGGGACGGCGTGGAGGGAGATTCACTCTGTGTCTGACCCCAGGAGTGTGTGATTGGACGGTGTGGAGGGAGATTCACTCTGTGTCTGACCCCGGGAATGTGTGCTTGGAGGTTTTGGAGGAAGCTTCACTCTGTGTCTGCCTCCGGGACTGTGTGATGGGACGGTGTGGAGGGAAATTCACTCTGTGTCTGACCATGGCAGTGTGTGAAAGGGACGGTGTGGAGGGAGCTTCACTCTGGGTCTGACCCCGGGAGTGTTTGATGGGACGGTGTGGAGGGAGATTCACTCTGTGTCTGACCCCGGGAGTGTGTGATGTGTCGGTGTGGAGGGAGATTCACTCTGTGTCTGACCCCGGGAGTGTTTGATGGGACGGTGTGGAGGGAGATTCACTCTGTGTCTGACCCCGGGAATGTGTGATTGGAGGTTTTGGAGGAAGCTTCACTCTGTGTCTGCCTCCGGGACTGTGTGATGGGACGGTGTGGAGGGAGATTCACTCTGTGTCTGACCCAGGACTGTGTGATTGGACGGTGTGGAGGGAGATTCACTCTGTGTCTGACCCCGGGAGTGTTTGATGGGACGGTGTGGAGGGAGATTCACTCTGTGTCTGACCCCGGGAATGTGTGATTGGAGGTTTTGGAGGAAGCTTCACTCTGTGTCTGCCTCCGGGACTGTGTGATGGGACGGTGTGGAGGGAGATTCACTCTGTGTCTGACCCAGGACTGTGTGATTGGACGGTGTGGGGGGAGATTTTCTTTGTGTCTGACCGCGGGACTGTGTGATTGGACGGTGTGGGGGGGAGACTCACTGTGTGTCTGACCTAGGACTGTGTGATGGGACGCCGTGGAGGGAGCTTCACTGTGTATCTGACCCCAGGAGTGTGTGATGGGACGGTGTGGAGGGAGCTTCACTCCATATCTGACCCCGCAAGTGTGTAAGGGGATGGTGTGGACGGAGGTTCACGGTGTGGAGACAACGTTAATCGTTATCTAGATTCTCTATCGGATCCCGGGAATGTGTTTTGTGAAAAGTGATTTTGGAACTTCTCTGTATGGCTGAAAACAAGATTATTTGATGGGACAGTGTAGAGGTAGATTCCCTTTGTCTCTAACACGGCGAGTCTGTGTGATCGGACGGTTCGGAATTATCTTTAGTTTAGAACTGAATCCGTGAATGTGTGACGGGCCGGTGGGAACGATTCCCTTTTCTGTGTCTGAGTACCGGTGCATGTAGCTGTGGGGTGAGATTCACTGTTCGTTGCTTCTAGTTTCCAGAACAGACGATGGGGCCAAGCTGCATTGTTCTAACTCTGTTTCCAAGCGTCTTGAAATAAGTTCAAAAGAGGAAGAGGAATATGAGAACCTCACAGAAGGTACATACACTCCAGACTGAAGCTCCGTGCACTTCATACTATTCCATTAATCAGGGGTCAGACGCAGAGAGAAGCTCCTTCCGCACCATCCCATCGCAACCTCCAGGGATCGGTCACAGAGTGAATCTCCCTCCACACCTTCCCATCACAAACTCCCGGTGTCAGACACACTGTGGCTCTCCCTCCACAACGCCCCAGCACACACACCCGTGGTCGGACACAGAGTGAATCTCCCTCCACAACGCCCCAGCACACACACCCGTGGTCGGACACAGAGTGAATCTCCCTCCACAACGTCCCAGCACACACCCCCGGGGTCAGACACAGATTGAATCTCCCACCACACCGTCCCATCACACACTCCCTGGGTCAGACACAGAGTGAATCTCCCTCCACACCGTCCCATCACACACTCCCTGGGTCAGACACATGGTCAAGGTCCCTGCACACAGTTGGTGCTGCAGCTGCTCAATTCCACCGGATATCGAATTCTCGGTCCTCAGCTTCTGTATGTCTCTGTGTGGACAGGCCGGTCGTGTGTTTTAACAACATTTCCTCCCAGTGACTGCAAACTCACAACTCCCCCACTACCCTCCCTCCCCATTCCCTCCTTCTCCAGTTCCACGACTGGTCTAACACGCACTCACTATTTCTGTGACAGACACACATTTGGAGACTACAGGAGAGCTTCACTCCGTGTCTGAACACGCAAGTTTGTGACTGAACGGTGTGGAGGGAGCTTCACTCTGTATCTGACCAAGGGAGAGTGTGAAGGAATGATGCAGAGGGAGTTTCATTCTGTGTCTGACCCCGCAAGTTTGTGATGGGACGGTGTGGAGGGAGCTTCATTCTGTCTCTGACCCTGGGAGTGTGTGATGGGACGGTGTGGAGGGAGATTCACTCTGTGTCTGACCCCGGGAATGTGTGATGGGTCGGTGTAGAGGGAGCTTCACTCTGTCTCTGACCCCGGGAGTGTGTGATGGGACGGTGCGGAGGCAGATTCACTCTGTGTCTGACCCCGGGAGTGTGTGATGGGACGGTGTGGAGGGAGATTCACTCTGTCTCTGACCCCGGGAGTGTGTGATTGGACGGTGTGGAGGGAGATTCACTCTGTGTCTGACCCCGGGAATGTGTGCTTGGAGGTTTTGGAGGAAGCTTCACTCTGTGTCTGCCTCCGGGACTGTGTGATGGGACGGTGTGGAGGGAAATTCACTCTGTGTCTGACCATGGCAGTGTGTGAAAGGGACGGTGTGGAGGGAGCTTCACTCTGCGTCTGACCCCGGGAATGTTTGATGGGACGGTGTGGAGGGAGATTCACTCTGTGTCTGACCCCGGGAGTGTGTGATGTGTCGGTGTGGAGGGAGATTCACTCTGTGTCTGACCCCGGGAGTGTTTGATGGGACGGTGTGGAGGGAGATTCACTCTGTGTCTGACCCCGGGAATGTGTGATTGGAGGTTTTGGAGGAAGCTTCACTCTGTGTCTGCCTCCGGGACTGTGTGATGGGACGGTGTGGAGGGAGATTCACTCTGTGTCTGACCCAGGACTGTGTGATTGGACGGTGTGGGGGGAGATTTTCTTTGTGTCTGACCGCGGGACTGTGTGATTGGACGGTGTGGGGGGAGATTCACTGTGTGTCTGACCCAGGACTGTGTGATGGGACGCTGTGGAGGGAGCTTCACTGTGTATCTGACCCCAGGAGTGTGTGATGGGACAGTGTGGAGGGAGCTTCACTCCATATCTGACCCCGCAAGTGTGTAAGGGGATGGTGTGGACGGAGGTTCACGGTGTGGAGACAACGTTAATCGTTATCTAGATTCTCTATCGGATCCCGGGAATGTGTTTTGTGAAAAGTGATTTTGGAACTTCTCTGTATGGCTGAAAACAAGATTATTTGATGGGACAGTGTAGAGGTAGATTCCCTTTTTCTCTAACACGGCGAGTCTGTGTGATCGGACGGTTCGGAATTATCTTTAGTTTAGAACTGAATCCGTGAATGTGTGACGGGCCGGTGGGAACGATTCCCTTTTCTGTGTCTGAGTACCGGTGCATGTAGCTGTGGAGTGAGATTCACTGTTCGTTGCTTCTAGTTTCCAGAACAGACGATGGGGCCAAGCTGCATTGTTCTAACTCTGTTTCCAAGCGTCTTGAAATAAGTTCAAAAGAGGAAGAGGAATATGAGAACCTCACAGAAGGTACATACACTCCAGACTGAAGCTCCGTGCACTTCATACTATTCCATTAATCAGGGGTCAGACGCAGAGAGAAGCTCCTTCCGCACCATCCCATCGCAACCTCCAGGGATCGGTCACAGAGTGAATCTCCCTCCACACCTTCCCATCACAAACTCCCGGTGTCAGACACACTGTGGCTCTCCCTCCACAACGCCCCAGCACACACACCCGTGGTCGGACACAGAGTGAATCTCCCTCCACAACGTCCCAGCACACACCCCCGGGGTCAGACACAGATTGAATCTCCCACCACACCGTCCCATCACACACTCCCTGGGTCAGACACAGAGTGAATCTCCCTCCACACCGTCCCATCACACACTCCCTGGGTCAGACACATGGTCAAGGTCCCTGCACACAGTTGGTGCTACAGCTGCTCAATTCCACCGGATATCGAATTCTCGGTCCTCAGCTTCTGTATGTCTCTGTGTGGACAGGCCGGTCGTGTGTTTTAACAACATTTCCTCCCAGTGACTGCAAACTCACAACTCCCCCACTACCCTCCCTCCCCATTCCCTCCTTCTCCAGTTCCACGACTGGTCTAACACGCACTCACTATTTCTGTGACAGACACACATTTGGAGACTACAGGAGAGCTTCACTCCGTGTCTGAACACGCAAGTTTGTGACTGAACGGTGTGGAGGGAGCTTCACTCTGTATCTGACCAAGGGAGAGTGTGAAGGAATGATGCAGAGGGAGTTTCATTCTGTGTCTGTCCCCGCAAGTTTGTGATGGGACGGTGTGGAGGGAGCTTCATTCTGTCTCTGACCCTGGGAGTGTGTGATGGGACGGTGTGGAGGGAGATTCACTCTGTGTCTGACCCCGGGAGTGTGTGATGGGTCGGTGTAGAGGGAGCTTCACTCTGTCTCTGACCCCGGGAGTGTGTGATGGGACGGTGTGGAGGCAGATTCACTCTGTGTCTGACCCCGGGAGTGTGTGATGGGACGGTGTGGAGGGAGATTCACTCTGTCTCTGATCCCGGGCGTGTGTGATGGAAGGGTGTGGAGGGAGATTCACTCTGTGTCTGACCCCGGGAGTGTGCGATGGGACGGTGTGGAGGGAGGTTCACTCTGTGTTGGACCCCGTGAGTGTGTGATGGGAGCGTGTAAAGGAAGCTGCACTCCGTATCTGACCCCGGAAATGTGTTTGGAATATTGTACAGGGAGCTTCACTCTGTATCTGGCTCCGGGAGTGTGTGATGGGACGGTGTGGAGGGAGATTCACTCTGTGTCTGCCTCCGGGAGTGTGTGATGGGACGGTGTGGAGGGAGCTTCACTCTGCGTCTGACTCCGGTCTTTTGTGATTGGACGCTGAGGAGTAAGATTTGCTCCCGGTGTCAGACACAGAGTGAAGCTCGCTCCGCACCGTCCATTCACACACTCCCGTGGTCAGACACAAAGTGGATCCACCTCCACACCGTCCCATCAAACACTGCCGGGGTCAGACACATGTTCAATGTCCCTGCACACCGTTGGTGCTACAGCTGCTCAATTCCACCGGATATCGATTTCTCGGTTCTCATGTTTTGTATGTCTCTGTGTGGACAGGACGGTAGTGCGGTTTAAAAACACTTCCTCCCAGTGACTGCAAACTCACACCTCCCCCACTATCCTCCCTCCCCATCCTCTCCTACTCCAGTTCTACGTCTGGTCTCACACGTACTCATTATCTCTTTGACAGACACACTGTTGGGGACTACAGGAACGGTGAGGTGCTGGAGATTGGTGAGAGGGGAGAGAGGGAGTGAAGAGGAGATTCGATCTGCTTCTGAAGCCAATACTGTTTTTTTTCGAAATGTGAGTAGGCAGATTCAATCTGCGTCTCTCAACGGGGCTGTGTGATGGCACGGAGTGGACGAAGTTTCACTCTGTGTCTGACCCCGGGACTGCGTGATGGGACGGTGTGGAGGGAGATTCACTCTGTGTCTCACCCCAGTATTGTGTGATGGGACGGAGTGGATGAAGTTTCACTCTGTGTCTGACCCCGGGACTGCGTGATGGGACGGTGTGGAGGGAGATTCACTCCTTATCTGACCCCGCACATCTGTTTGGAATGGTGAGGAGGGAGCATATCTGTATGTCTGGCTACGGGATTGTGTGATGGGACGCCTTGGAGGGAGCTTCACTCTGTGTCTGACCCCGGGATTGTTTGATGGAAGGGTGTGGAGGGAGATTCACTCTGTGGCTGGCTCCGGGTGTGTGTGATGGGACGGTGTGGACGTAGGTTAACGGTGTGGAAACAACGTTAATCGTTATCTAGATACTCTGTCGGATCCCGGGAATGTGTTTTGTGAAAAGTGTTTTTGGAACTTCTCTGTATGTCTGACAACAGGATTATTTGATGGGACAGTGCAGTGGGATATTCACTCTGTCTCTAACCCGGCGAGACTGTGTGATCTGGCGGTTCGGAATTATCTTCATTTTACATCTGTATCCGTGAATGTGTGATAGGTCGTTGGGAACGATTCCCATTTCTGTGTCTGAGTACCGGTGGATGTAATGGACGTTGTGGAGAGAGATTGACTGTTCGTTGCTTCTAGTTTCCAGAACAGACGATGGGGCCAAGCTGCATTGTTCTAACTCTGTTTCCAAGCGTC
The DNA here is from genome assembly GCF_048418815.1 of Hemitrygon akajei. Taxonomy (NCBI): domain Eukaryota; kingdom Metazoa; phylum Chordata; class Chondrichthyes; order Myliobatiformes; family Dasyatidae; genus Hemitrygon; species Hemitrygon akajei. Next base: position 7,001,794 of record NW_027331929.1, read on the forward strand.
TTGAAATAAGATCAAAAGAGGAAGAGGAATATGCGAGCCTCACAGAAGATACGTACACTCCAGACTGAAGCTCCGTCCACTCCATACCATTCCATAATGCCGGGGACAGACACAGAGTGAATCTCCCTCCGCACGGTCCCATCAAACACTCCCGGGGTCAGACACATGGTCAAGATCCCTGTAGACCGTTGGTGCGACAGCTGCTCAATCTCACAGGATATCGATTTCTCGGTTCCCAGCTTCTGTATGTCTCTGTGTGGACAGGCCGGTCGTGTGTTTTAACAACATTTCCTCCCAGTGACTGCAAACTCACAACTCACCCACCACCTTCCCTCCCCATTCTATCCTTCTCCAGTTCTACATCTGGTCACACACGTACTTATTACCATTGTTAAAAAATACACTGTTGCAGTCTACAGGAATGGTGAAGTGCTGGTGTCTGGTGACAGGGGAGAGAGAGAGTGAAGAGGAGATTCGCTCTATTTCTGAAGCCAAATCTGTATTATCGGAATGTGAGGCGGCAGATTCACTCCGTGTCTGGCAACGGGGTTGTGTGCTGGGACCGACTGGTCGGAGCTTCACTCTGTCACTGAGCCCGGGAGTGTGTGATGGGACGGTGCGCAAGAAATCTTCACTCTTTATCTGACCACGGGCGTGTGTGATGGAATGATGTGGTGTCGGTTCCGCTTCTGTGTCTGACCCCGGGAGTGTGTGATTGGAGGTTTTGGAGGAAGCTTCACTCTGTATCTGGCTCCGGAAATGAGTGATTGGACGGTGTGGAGGGAGATTCACTCTGTGTCTGACCCCGGGAGAGTGTGATGGGACGGCGTGGAGGGAGATTCACTCTGTGTCTGACCCCAGGAGTGTGTGATTGGACGGTGTGGAGGGAGATTCACTCTGTGTCTGACCCCGGGAATGTGTGCTTGGAGGTTTTGGAGGAAGCTTCACTCTGTGTCTGCCTCCGGGACTGTGTGATGGGACGGTGTGGAGGGAAATTCACTCTGTGTCTGACCATGGCAGTGTGTGAAAGGGACAGTGTGGAGGGAGCTTCACTCTGGGTCTGACCCCGGGAGTGTTTGATGGGACGGTGTGGAGGGAGATTCACTCTGTGTCTGACCCCGGGAGTGTGTGATGTGTCGGTGTGGAGGGAGATTCACTCTGTGTCTGACCCCGGGAGTGTTTGATGGGACGGTGTGGAGGGAGATTCACTCTGTGTCTGACCCCGGGAATGTGTGATTGGAGGTTTTGGAGGAAGCTTCACTCTGTGTCTGCCTCCGGGACTGTGTGATGGGACGGTGTGGAGGGAGATTCACTCTGTGTCTGACCCAGGACTGTGTGATTGGACGGTGTGGAGGGAGATTCACTCTGTGTCTGACCCCGGGAGTGTTTGATGGGACGGTGTGGAGGGAGATTCACTCTGTGTCTGACCCCGGGAATGTGTGATTGGAGGTTTTGGAGGAAGCTTCACTCTGTGTCTGCCTCCGGGACTGTGTGATGGGACGGTGTGGAGGGAGATTCACTCTGTGTCTGACCCAGGACTGTGTGATTGGACGGTGTGGGGGGAGATTTTCTTTGTGTCTGACCGCGGGACTGTGTGATTGGACGGTGTGGGGGGAGACTCACTGTGTGTCTGACCTAGGACTGTGTGATGGGACGCCGTGGAGGGAGCTTCACTGTGTATCTGACCCCAGGAGTGTGTGATGGGACGGTGTGGAGGGAGCTTCACTCCATATCTGACCCCGCAAGTGTGTAAGGGGATGGTGTGGACGGAGGTTCACGGTGTGGAGACAACGTTAATCGTTATCTAGATTCTCTATCGGATCCCGGGAATGTGTTTTGTGAAAAGTGATTTTGGAACTTCTCTGTATGGCTGAAAACAAGATTATTTGATGGGACAGTGTAGAGGTAGATTCCCTTTGTCTCTAACACGGCGAGTCTGTGTGATCGGACGGTTCGGAATTATCTTTAGTTTAGAACTGAATCCGTGAATGTGTGACGGGCCGGTGGGAACGATTCCCTTTTCTGTGTCTGAGTACCGGTGCATGTAGCTGTGGGGTGAGATTCACTGTTCGTTGCTTCTAGTTTCCAGAACAGACGATGGGGCCAAGCTGCATTGTTCTAACTCTGTTTCCAAGCGTCTTGAAATAAGTTCAAAAGAGGAAGAGGAATATGAGAACCTCACAGAAGGTACATACACTCCAGACTGAAGCTCCGTGCACTTCATACTATTCCATTAATCAGGGGTCAGACGCAGAGAGAAGCTCCTTCCGCACCATCCCATCGCAACCTCCAGGGATCGGTCACAGAGTGAATCTCCCTCCACACCTTCCCATCACAAACTCCCGGTGTCAGACACACTGTGGCTCTCCCTCCACAACGCCCCAGCACACACACCCGTGGTCGGACACAGAGTGAATCTCCCTCCACAACGCCCCAGCACACACACCCGTGGTCGGACACAGAGTGAATCTCCCTCCACAACGTCCCAGCACACACCCCCGGGGTCAGACACAGATTGAATCTCCCACCACACCGTCCCATCACACACTCCCTGGGTCAGACACAGAGTGAATCTCCCTCCACACCGTCCCATCACACACTCCCTGGGTCAGACACATGGTCAAGGTCCCTGCACACAGTTGGTGCTGCAGCTGCTCAATTCCACCGGATATCGAATTCTCGGTCCTCAGCTTCTGTATGTCTCTGTGTGGACAGGCCGGTCGTGTGTTTTAACAACATTTCCTCCCAGTGACTGCAAACTCACAACTCCCCCACTACCCTCCCTCCCCATTCCCTCCTTCTCCAGTTCCACGACTGGTCTAACACGCACTCACTATTTCTGTGACAGACACACATTTGGAGACTACAGGAGAGCTTCACTCCGTGTCTGAACACGCAAGTTTGTGACTGAACGGTGTGGAGGGAGCTTCACTCTGTATCTGACCAAGGGAGAGTGTGAAGGAATGATGCAGAGGGAGTTTCATTCTGTGTCTGACCCCGCAAGTTTGTGATGGGACGGTGTGGAGGGAGCTTCATTCTGTCTCTGACCCTGGGAGTGTGTGATGGGACGGTGTGGAGGGAGATTCACTCTGTGTCTGACCCCGGGAATGTGTGATGGGTCGGTGTAGAGGGAGCTTCACTCTGTCTCTGACCCCGGGAGTGTGTGATGGGACGGTGCGGAGGCAGATTCACTCTGTGTCTGACCCCGGGAGTGTGTGATGGGACGGTGTGGAGGGAGATTCACTCTGTCTCTGACCCCGGGAGTGTGTGATTGGACGGTGTGGAGGGAGATTCACTCTGTGTCTGACCCCGGGAATGTGTGCTTGGAGGTTTTGGAGGAAGCTTCACTCTGTGTCTGCCTCCGGGACTGTGTGATGGGACGGTGTGGAGGGAAATTCACTCTGTGTCTGACCATGGCAGTGTGTGAAAGGGACGGTGTGGAGGGAGCTTCACTCTGCGTCTGACCCCGGGAATGTTTGATGGGACGGTGTGGAGGGAGATTCACTCTGTGTCTGACCCCGGGAGTGTGTGATGTGTCGGTGTGGAGGGAGATTCACTCTGTGTCTGACCCCGGGAGTGTTTGATGGGACGGTGTGGAGGGAGATTCACTCTGTGTCTGACCCCGGGAATGTGTGATTGGAGGTTTTGGAGGAAGCTTCACTCTGTGTCTGCCTCCGGGACTGTGTGATGGGACGGTGTGGAGGGAGATTCACTCTGTGTCTGACCCAGGACTGTGTGATTGGACGGTGTGGGGGGAGATTTTCTTTGTGTCTGACCGCGGGACTGTGTGATTGGACGGTGTGGGGGGAGATTCACTGTGTGTCTGACCCAGGACTGTGTGATGGGACGCTGTGGAGGGAGCTTCACTGTGTATCTGACCCCAGGAGTGTGTGATGGGACAGTGTGGAGGGAGCTTCACTCCATATCTGACCCCGCAAGTGTGTAAGGGGATGGTGTGGACGGAGGTTCACGGTGTGGAGACAACGTTAATCGTTATCTAGATTCTCTATCGGATCCCGGGAATGTGTTTTGTGAAAAGTGATTTTGGAACTTCTCTGTATGGCTGAAAACAAGATTATTTGATGGGACAGTGTAGAGGTAGATTCCCTTTTTCTCTAACACGGCGAGTCTGTGTGATCGGACGGTTCGGAATTATCTTTAGTTTAGAACTGAATCCGTGAATGTGTGACGGGCCGGTGGGAACGATTCCCTTTTCTGTGTCTGAGTACCGGTGCATGTAGCTGTGGAGTGAGATTCACTGTTCGTTGCTTCTAGTTTCCAGAACAGACGATGGGGCCAAGCTGCATTGTTCTAACTCTGTTTCCAAGCGTCTTGAAATAAGTTCAAAAGAGGAAGAGGAATATGAGAACCTCACAGAAGGTACATACACTCCAGACTGAAGCTCCGTGCACTTCATACTATTCCATTAATCAGGGGTCAGACGCAGAGAGAAGCTCCTTCCGCACCATCCCATCGCAACCTCCAGGGATCGGTCACAGAGTGAATCTCCCTCCACACCTTCCCATCACAAACTCCCGGTGTCAGACACACTGTGGCTCTCCCTCCACAACGCCCCAGCACACACACCCGTGGTCGGACACAGAGTGAATCTCCCTCCACAACGTCCCAGCACACACCCCCGGGGTCAGACACAGATTGAATCTCCCACCACACCGTCCCATCACACACTCCCTGGGTCAGACACAGAGTGAATCACCCTCCACACCGTCCCATCACACACTCCCTGGGTCAGACACATGGTCAAGGTCCCTGCACACAGTTGGTGCTACAGCTGCTCAATTCCACCGGATATCGAATTCTCGGTCCTCAGCTTCTGTATGTCTCTGTGTGGACAGGCCGGTCGTGTGTTTTAACAACATTTCCTCCCAGTGACTGCAAACTCACAACTCCCCCACTACCCTCCCTCCCCATTCCCTCCTTCTCCAGTTCCACGACTGGTCTAACACGCACTCACTATTTCTGTGACAGACACACATTTGGAGACTACAGGAGAGCTTCACTCCGTGTCTGAACACGCAAGTTTGTGACTGAACGGTGTGGAGGGAGCTTCACTCTGTATCTGACCAAGGGAGAGTGTGAAGGAATGATGCAGAGGGAGTTTCATTCTGTGTCTGTCCCCGCAAGTTTGTGATGGGACGGTGTGGAGGGAGCTTCATTCTGTCTCTGACCCTGGGAGTGTGTGATGGGACGGTGTGGAGGGAGATTCACTCTGTGTCTGACCCCGGGAGTGTGTGATGGGTCGGTGTAGAGGGAGCTTCACTCTGTCTCTGACCCCGGGAGTGTGTGATGGGACGGTGTGGAGGCAGATTCACTCTGTGTCTGACCCTGGGAGTGTGTGATGGGACGGTGTGGAGGGAGATTCACTCTGTCTCTGACCCCGGGCGTGTGTGATGGAAGGGTGTGGAGGGAGATTCACTCTGTGTCTGACCCCGGGAGTGTGCGATGGGACGGTGTGGAGGGAGGTTCACTCTGTGTTGGACCCCGTGAGTGTGTGATGGGAGCGTGTAAAGGAAGCTGCACTCCGTATCTGACCCCGGAAATGTGTTTGGAATATTGTACAGGGAGCTTCACTCTGTATCTGGCTCCGGGAGTGTGTGATGGGACGGTGTGGAGGGAGATTCACTCTGTGTCTGCCTCCGGGAGTGTGTGATGGGACGGTGTGGAGGGAGCTTCACTCTGCGTCTGACTCCGGTCTTTTGTGATTGGACGCTGAGGAGTAAGATTTGCTCCCGGTGTCAGACACAGAGTGAAGCTCGCTCCGCACCGTCCATTCACACACTCCCGTGGTCAGACACAAAGTGGATCCACCTCCACACCGTCCCATCAAACACTGCCGGGGTCAGACACATGTTCAATGTCCCTGCACACCGTTGGTGCTACAGCTGCTCAATTCCACCGGATATCGATTTCTCGGTTCTCATGTTTTGTATGTCTCTGTGTGGACAGGACGGTAGTGCGGTTTAAAAACACTTCCTCCCAGTGACTGCAAACTCACACCTCCCCCACTATCCTCCCTCCCCATCCTCTCCTACTCCAGTTCTACGTCTGGTCTCACACGTACTCATTATCTCTTTGACAGACACACTGTTGGGGACTACAGGAACGGTGAGGTGCTGGAGATTGGTGAGAGGGGAGAGAGGGAGTGAAGAGGAGATTCGATCTGCTTCTGAAGCCAATACTGTTTTTTTTCGAAATGTGAGTAGGCAGATTCAATCTGCGTCTCTCAACGGGGCTGTGTGATGGCACGGAGTGGACGAAGTTTCACTCTGTGTCTGACCCCGGGACTGCGTGATGGGACGGTGTGGAGGGAGATTCACTCTGTGTCTCACCCCAGTATTGTGTGATGGGACGGAGTGGATGAAGTTTCACTCTGTGTCTGACCCCGGGACTGCGTGATGGGACGGTGTGGAGGGAGATTCACTCCTTATCTGACCCCGCACATCTGTTTGGAATGGTGAGGAGGGAGCATATCTGTATGTCTGGCTACGGGATTGTGTGATGGGACGCCTTGGAGGGAGCTTCACTCTGTGTCTGACCCCGGGATTGTTTGATGGAAGGGTGTGGAGGGAGATTCACTCTGTGGCTGGCTCCGGGTGTGTGTGATGGGACGGTGTGGACGTAGGTTAACGGTGTGGAAACAACGTTAATCGTTATCTAGATACTCTGTCGGATCCCGGGAATGTGTTTTGTGAAAAGTGTTTTTGGAACTTCTCTGTATGTCTGACAACAGGATTATTTGATGGGACAGTGCAGTGGGATATTCACTCTGTCTCTAACCCGGCGAGACTGTGTGATCTGGCGGTTCGGAATTATCTTCATTTTACATCTGTATCCGTGAATGTGTGATAGGTCGTTGGGAACGATTCCCATTTCTGTGTCTGAGTACCGGTGGATGTAATGGACGTTGTGGAGAGAGATTGACTGTTCGTTGCTTCTAGTTTCCAGAACAGACGATGGGGCCAAGCTGCATTGTTCTAACTCTGTTTCCAAGCGTCTTGAAATAAGATCAAAAGAGGAAGAGGAATATGCGAGCCTCACAGAAGATACGTACACTCCAGACTGAAGCTCCGTCCACTCCATACCATTCCATAATGCCGGGGACAGACACAGAGTGAATCTCCCTCCGCACGGTCCCATCAAACACTCCCGGGGTCAGACACATGGTCAAGATCCCTGTAGACCGTTGGTGCGACAGCTGCTCAATCTCACAGGATATCGATTTCTCGGTTCCCAGCTTCTGTATGTCTCTGTGTGGACAGGCCGGTCGTGTGTTTTAACAACATTTCCTCCCAGTGACTGCAAACTCACAACTCACCCACCACCTTCCCTCCCCATTCTATCCTTCTCCAGTTCTACATCTGGTCACACACGTACTTATTACCATTGTTAAAAAATACACTGTTGCAGTCTACAGGAATGGTGAAGTGCTGGTGTCTGGTGACAGGGGAGAGAGAGAGTGAAGAGGAGATTCGCTCTATTTCTGAAGCCAAATCTGTATTATCGGAATGTGAGGCGGCAGATTCACTCCGTGTCTGGCAACGGGGTTGTGTGCTGGGACCGACTGGTCGGAGCTTCACTCTGTCACTGAGCCCGGGAGTGTGTGATGGGACGGTGCGCAAGAAATCTTCACTCTTTATCTGACCACGGGCGTGTGTGATGGAATGATGTGGTGTCGGTTCCGCTTCTGTGTCTGACCCCGGGAGTGTGTGATTGGAGGTTTTGGAGGAAGCTTCACTCTGTATCTGGCTCCGGAAATGAGTGATTGGACGGTGTGGAGGGAGATTCACTCTGTGTCTGACCCCGGGAGAGTGTGATGGGACGGCGTGGAGGGAGATTCACTCTGTGTCTGACCCCAGGAGTGTGTGAATGGACGGTGTGGAGGGAGATTCACTCTGTGTCTGACCCCGGGAATGTGTGCTTGGAGGTTTTGGAGGAAGCTTCACTCTGTGTCTGCCTCCGGGACTGTGTGATGGGACGGTGTGGAGGGAAATTCACTCTGTGTCTGACCATGGCAGTGTGTGAAAGGGACGGTGTGGAGGGAGCTTCACTCTGGGTCTGACCCCGGGAGTGTTTGATGGGACGGTGTGGAGGGAGATTCACTCTGTGTCTGACCCCGGGAGTGTGTGATGTGTCGGTGTGGAGGGAGATTCACTCTGTGTCTGACCCCGGGAGTGTTTGATGGGACGGTGTGGAGGGAGATTCACTCTGTGTCTGACCCCGGGAATGTGTGATTGGAGGTTTTGGAGGAAGCTTCACTCTGTGTCTGCCTCCGGGACTGTGTGATGGGACGGTGTGGAGGGAGATTCACTCTGTGTCTGACCCAGGACTGTGTGATTGGACGGTGTGGAGGGAGATTCACTCTGTGTCTGACCCCGGGAGTGTTTGATGGGACGGTGTGGAGGGAGATTCACTCTGTGTCTGACCCCGGGAATGTGTGATTGGAGGTTTTGGAGGAAGCTTCACTCTGTGTCTGCCTCCGGGACTGTGTGATGGGACGGTGTGGAGGGAGATTCACTCTGTGTCTGACCCAGGACTGTGTGATTGGACGGTGTGGGGGGAGATTTTCTTTGTGTCTGACCGCGGGACTGTGTGATTGGACGGTGTGGGGGGAGACTCACTGTGTGTCTGACCTAGGACTGTGTGATGGGACGCCGTGGAGGGAGCTTCACTGTGTATCTGACCCCAGGAGTGTGTGATGGGACGGTGTGGAGGGAGCTTCACTCCATATCTGACCCCGCAAGTGTGTAAGGGGATGGTGTGGACGGAGGTTCACGGTGTGGAGACAACGTTAATCGTTATCTAGATTCTCTATCGGATCCCGGGAATGTGTTTTGTGAAAAGTGATTTTGGAACTTCTCTGTATGGCTGAAAACAAGATTATTTGATGGGACAGTGTAGAGGTAGATTCCCTTTGTCTCTAACACGGCGAGTCTGTGTGATCGGACGGTTCGGAATTATCTTTAGTTTAGAACTGAATCCGTGAATGTGTGACGGGCCGGTGGGAACGATTCCCTTTTCTGTGTCTGAGTACCGGTGCATGTAGCTGTGGGGTGAGATTCACTGTTCGTTGCTTCTAGTTTCCAGAACAGACGATGGGGCCAAGCTGCATTGTTCTAACTCTGTTTCCAAGCGTCTTGAAATAAGTTCAAAAGAGGAAGAGGAATATGAGAACCTCACAGAAGGTACATACACTCCAGACTGAAGCTCCGTGCACTTCATACTATTCCATTAATCAGGGGTCAGACGCAGAGAGAAGCTCCTTCCGCACCATCCCATCGCAACCTCCAGGGATCGGTCACAGAGTGAATCTCCCTCCACACCTTCCCATCACAAACTCCCGGTGTCAGACACACTGTGGCTCTCCCTCCACAACGCCCCAGCACACACACCCGTGGTCGGACACAGAGTGAATCTCCCTCCACAACGCCCCAGCACACACACCCGTGGTCGGACACAGAGTGAATCTCCCTCCACAACGTCCCAGCACACACCCCCGGGGTCAGACACAGATTGAATCTCCCACCACACCGTCCCATCACACACTCCCTGGGTCAGACACAGAGTGAATCTCCCTCCACACCGTCCCATCACACACTCCCTGGGTCAGACACATGGTCAAGGTCCCTGCACACAGTTGGTGCTGCAGCTGCTCAATTCCACCGGATATCGAATTCTCGGTCCTCAGCTTCTGTATGTCTCTGTGTGGACAGGCCGGTCGTGTGTTTTAACAACATTTCCTCCCAGTGACTGCAAACTCACAACTCCCCCACTACCCTCCCTCCCCATTCCCTCCTTCTCCAGTTCCACGACTGGTCTAACACGCACTCACTATTTCTGTGACAGACACACATTTGGAGACTACAGGAGAGCTTCACTCCGTGTCTGAACACGCAAGTTTGTGACTGAACGGTGTGGAGGGAGCTTCACTCTGTATCTGACCAAGGGAGAGTGTGAAGGAATGATGCAGAGGGAGTTTCATTCTGTGTCTGACCCCGCAAGTTTGTGATGGGACGGTGTGGAGGGAGCTTCATTCTGTCTCTGACCCTGGGAGTGTGTGATGGGACGGTGTGGAGGGAGATTCACTCTGTGTCTGACCCCGGGAATGTGTGATGGGTCGGTGTAGAGGGAGCTTCACTCTGTCTCTGACCCCGGGAGTGTGTGATGGGACGGTGCGGAGGCAGATTCACTCTGTGTCTGACCCCGGGAGTGTGTGATGGGACGGTGTGGAGGGAGATTCACTCTGTCTCTGACCCCGGGAGTGTGTGATTGGACGGTGTGGAGGGAGATTCACTCTGTGTCTGACCCCGGGAATGTGTGCTTGGAGGTTTTGGAGGAAGCTTCACTCTGTGTCTGCCTCCGGGACTGTGTGATGGGACGGTGTGGAGGGAAATTCACTCTGTGTCTGACCATGGCAGTGTGTGAAAGGGACGGTGTGGAGGGAGCTTCACTCTGCGTCTGACCCCGGGAATGTTTGATGGGACGGTGTGGAGGGAGATTCACTCTGTGTCTGACCCCGGGAGTGTGTGATGTGTCGGTGTGGAGGGAGATTCACTCTGTGTCTGACCCCGGGAGTGTTTGATGGGACGGTGTGGAGGGAGATTCACTCTGTGTCTGACCCCGGGAATGTGTGATTGGAGGTTTTGGAGGAAGCTTCACTCTGTGTCTGCCTCCGGGACTGTGTGATGGGACGGTGTGGAGGGAGATTCACTCTGTGTCTGACCCAGGACTGTGTGATTGGACGGTGTGGGGGGAGATTTTCTTTGTGTCTGACCGCGGGACTGTGTGATTGGACGGTGTGGGGGGAGATTCACTGTGTGTCTGACCCAGGACTGTGTGATGGGACGCTGTGGAGGGAGCTTCACTGTGTATCTGACCCCAGGAGTGTGTGATGGGACAGTGTGGAGGGAGCTTCACTCCATATCTGACCCCGCAAGTGTGTAAGGGGATGGTGTGGACGGAGGTTCACGGTGTGGAGACAACGTTAATCGTTATCTAGATTCTCTATCGGATCCCGGGAATGTGTTTTGTGAAAAGTGATTTTGGAACTTCTCTGTATGGCTGAAAACAAGATTATTTGATGGGACAGTGTAGAGGTAGATTCCCTTTTTCTCTAACACGGCGAGTCTGTGTGATCGGACGGTTCGGAATTATCTTTAGTTTAGAACTGAATCCGTGAATGTGTGACGGGCCGGTGGGAACGATTCCCTTTTCTGTGTCTGAGTACCGGTGCATGTAGCTGTGGAGTGAGATTCACTGTTCGTTGCTTCTAGTTTCCAGAACAGACGATGGGGCCAAGCTGCATTGTTCTAACTCTGTTTCCAAGCGTCTTGAAATAAGTTCAAAAGAGGAAGAGGAATATGAGAACCTCACAGAAGGTACATACACTCCAGACTGAAGCTCCGTGCACTTCATACTATTCCATTAATCAGGGGTCAGACGCAGAGAGAAGCTCCTTCCGCACCATCCCATCGCAACCTCCAGGGATCGGTCACAGAGTGAATCTCCCTCCACACCTTCCCATCACAAACTCCCGGTGTCAGACACACTGTGGCTCTCCCTCCACAACGCCCCAGCACACACACCCGTGGTCGGACACAGAGTGAATCTCCCTCCACAACGTCCCAGCACACACCCCCGGGGTCAGACACAGATTGAATCTCCCACCACACCGTCCCATCACACACTCCCTGGGTCAGACACAGAGTGAATCTCCCTCCACACCGTCCCATCACACACTCCCTGGGTCAGACACATGGTCAAGGTCCCTGCACACAGTTGGTGCTACAGCTGCTCAATTCCACCGGATATCGAATTCTCGGTCCTCAGCTTCTGTATGTCTCTGTGTGGACAGGCCGGTCGTGTGTTTTAACAACATTTCCTCCCAGTGACTGCAAACTCACAACTCCCCCACTACCCTCCCTCCCCATTCCCTCCTTCTCCAGTTCCACGACTGGTCTAACACGCACTCACTATTTCTGTGACAGACACACATTTGGAGACTACAGGAGAGCTTCACTCCGTGTCTGAACACGCAAGTTTGTGACTGAACGGTGTGGAGGGAGCTTCACTCTGTATCTGACCAAGGGAGAGTGTGAAGGAATGATGCAGAGGGAGTTTCATTCTGTGTCTGTCCCCGCAAGTTTGTGATGGGACGGTGTGGAGGGAGCTTCATTCTGTCTCTGACCCTGGGAGTGTGTGATGGGACGGTGTGGAGGGAGATTCACTCTGTGTCTGACCCCGGGAGTGTGTGATGGGTCGGTGTAGAGGGAGCTTCACTCTGTCTCTGACCCCGGGAGTGTGTGATGGGACGGTGTGGAGGCAGATTCACTCTGTGTCTGACCCCGGGAGTGTGTGATGGGACGGTGTGGAGGGAGATTCACTCTGTCTCTGACCCCGGGCGTGTGTGATGGAAGGGTGTGGAGGGAGATTCACTCTGTGTCTGACCCCGGGAGTGTGCGATGGGACGGTGTGGAGGGAGGTTCACTCTGTGTTGGACCCCGTGAGTGTGTGATGGGAGCGTGTAAAGGAAGCTGCACTCCGTATCTGACCCCGGAAATGTGTTTGGAATATTGTACAGGGAGCTTCACTCTGTATCTGGCTCCGGGAGTGTGTGATGGGACGGTGTGGAGGGAGATTCACTCTGTGTCTGCCTCCGGGAGTGTGTGATGGGACGGTGTGGAGGGAGCTTCACTCTGCGTCTGACTCCGGTCTTTTGTGATTGGACGCTGAGGAGTAAGATTTGCTCCCGGTGTCAGACACAGAGTGAAGCTCGCTCCGCACCGTCCATTCACACACTCCCGTGGTCAGACACAAAGTGGATCCACCTCCACACCGTCCCATCAAACACTGCCGGGGTCAGACACATGTTCAATGTCCCTGCACACCGTTGGTGCTACAGCTGCTCAATTCCACCGGATATCGATTTCTCGGTTCTCATGTTTTGTATGTCTCTGTGTGGACAGGACGGTAGTGCGGTTTAAAAACACTTCCTCCCAGTGACTGCAAACTCACACCTCCCCCACTATCCTCCCTCCCCATCCTCTCCTACTCCAGTTCTACGTCTGGTCTCACACGTACTCATTATCTCTTTGACAGACACACTGTTGGGGACTACAGGAACGGTGAGGTGCTGGAGATTGGTGAGAGGGGAGAGAGGGAGTGAAGAGGAGATTCGATCTGCTTCTGAAGCCAATACTGTTTTTTTTCGAAATGTGAGTAGGCAGATTCAATCTGCGTCTCTCAACGGGGCTGTGTGATGGCACGGAGTGGACGAAGTTTCACTCTGTGTCTGACCCCGGGACTGCGTGATGGGACGGTGTGGAGGGAGATTCACTCTGTGTCTCACCCCAGTATTGTGTGATGGGACGGAGTGGATGAAGTTTCACTCTGTGTCTGACCCCGGGACTGCGTGATGGGACGGTGTGGAGGGAGATTCACTCCTTATCTGACCCCGCACATCTGTTTGGAATGGTGAGGAGGGAGCATATCTGTATGTCTGGCTACGGGATTGTGTGATGGGACGCCTTGGAGGGAGCTTCACTCTGTGTCTGACCCCGGGATTGTTTGATGGAAGGGTGTGGAGGGAGATTCACTCTGTGGCTGGCTCCGGGTGTGTGTGATGGGACGGTGTGGACGTAGGTTAACGGTGTGGAAACAACGTTAATCGTTATCTAGATACTCTGTCGGATCCCGGGAATGTGTTTTGTGAAAAGTGTTTTTGGAACTTCTCTGTATGTCTGACAACAGGATTATTTGATGGGACAGTGCAGTGGGATATTCACTCTGTCTCTAACCCGGCGAGACTGTGTGATCTGGCGGTTCGGAATTATCTTCATTTTACATCTGTATCCGTGAATGTGTGATAGGTCGTTGGGAACGATTCCCATTTCTGTGTCTGAGTACCGGTGGATGTAATGGACGTTGTGGAGAGAGATTGACTGTTCGTTGCTTCTAGTTTCCAGAACAGACGATGGGGCCAAGCTGCATTGTTCTAACTCTGTTTCCAAGCGTCTTGAAATAAGATCAAAAGAGGAAGAGGAATATGCGAGCCTCACAGAAGATACGTACACTCCAGACTGAAGCTCCGTCCACTCCATACCATTCCATAATGCCGGGGACAGACACAGAGTGAATCTCCCTCCGCACGGTCCCATCAAACACTCCCGGGGTCAGACACATGGTCAAGATCCCTGTAGACCGTTGGTGCGACAGCTGCTCAATCTCACAGGATATCGATTTCTCGGTTCCCAGCTTCTGTATGTCTCTGTGTGGACAGGCCGGTCGTGTGGTTTAACAACATTTACTCCCAGTGACTGCAAACTCACACCTCCCCCACTACCCCCCGCCTCCCCATCCCCTCCGTCTCCAGTTCAACGACTCGTCTCACACGTACTCATTATCTCTGTGCAGACACACTGTTGGAGACTACAGGAACGGTGAGGTGCTGGAGATTGATGAGAGTTGAGAGAGGGAGTGAAGCGGAGATTCGTTCTGTTTCTGAAGCCAATGCTGTGTTATCGGAATGTGAGGCGGCAGATTAACTCCGAGTCTGACAACGGGACTCTGTGCTGGGACGGAGTTGACGGAGCTTCACTCTGTCTCTGACCCCGGGAGTGTGTGATGTAACGGTGTGGAGCGAGATTCACTCTGTGTCTGACCCCGGGAGTGTGTGATGGGACGGAGTTGACGGAGCTGCACTCTGTCTCTGACCCCGGGAGTGTGTGACGAGACGGTGTGGAGGGCGATTCACTCTGTCTCTGACCCCGGGAGTGTGTGATGTAACGGTGTGCAGGGAGCTCCACTTTGTATCTGACCCCGGGAGTGTGTGATGGGACGGTGTGGAGGGCGATTCACTCTGTCTCTGACCCCGGGAGTGTGTGATGTAACGGTGTGCAGGGAGCTCCACTTTGTATCTGACCCCGGGAGTGTGTGATGGGACGGTGTGGAGGGAGATACACTCTGTGTCTGACGCCGGGAGTGTTTGATGGGACGGTGTGGAGGGAGATTCACTCTTAGTCTGACGCCGGGAGAGTGTGATGGGATGGTGTGGAGGGAGCCTCACTCTGTCTCTGACCCCGGGAGTGTGTGATGGGACGGTGTAAAGGGAGCTGCACTCTCTGTCTGACCCCGGGAGTGAGTGATGGGACGGTGTAATGGGAGCTGCACTCTGTGACTGGCTACGGGATTGTGTGATGGGACGCCTTGGAGGGAGCTTCACTCTGTGTCTGACACCGGGATTGTTTGATGGAGGGGTGTGGAGGGAGATTCACTCTCTGGCTCCGGGTGTGTGTGATGGATCGGTGTGGACGGAGGTTAACGGTGTGGAAACAACGTTAATCGTTATCTAGATTCTCTGTCGGATCCCGGGAATGTGTTTTGTGAAAATTTTTTTTGGAACTTCTCTGTATGTCTGACAACAGGATTATTTGATGGGACAGTGCAGTGGGAGATTCACTCTGTCTCTAACCCGGCGAGCCTGTGTGATCGTGCGGTTCGGAATTATCTTCACTTTACATCTGAAGCCGTGAATGTGTGATGGGCCGTTGGGAACGATTCCGTTTTCTGTGTTTGACTGCCGGAGGATGTAATGGACGTTGTGGAGAGAGATTCACTGTTCGTTGCTTCTATTTTCCAGAACAGACGATGGGGCCAACCTGCATTGTTCTAACTCTGCTTCCAAGCGTCTTGAAGTATGATCAAAAGAGGAAGAGGAATATGAGAGCCTCACAGAAGGTACAAACACACCAGACTGAGGCTCCGTGCACTCCATACAATTCCATAATTCCTGGGTCAGACGCACAGAGAATCTACCTCCGCACCGACACATCACATTCTCGCGGTGTTAGATGCATGGTAAAGCTCCTGCATACCATCCCATCGCAACCTCCCGGGGTCGGTCACAGAGTGAATCTCCCTCCACACCGTCCAAGCACACACACCCGTGGTCAGAAATACAGTGCAGCTCACTGCATACCGTCCCTTTGCAAACTCACTGTGACAAACACCTGGTGACTCTCCCTCCACAGCTTCACATCACTTACTCCCTGTTTTTGACATTGGGTGTAACTCCCTGCTGAGCGTCCCATTAGACACTCCCTGCGTCAGACACATATTTCATCTCTCTGCACGTTGTCTTAGAAAACACTCCCGGGGTCAGACACACGGTGGTTCGCCCTCCAGACCATCCCTTCACACACTCCCGAGGTCAGACACGGAGTGAATCTCCGTCCACTCCGTCCCTTCACACACTCCCGGAATTCAGACACAGAGTGAATCTCACTCCACACCTTCCCATCACACACTCCCGGGGCCAGACACAGAGTGAATCTCCGTCCACTCCGTCCCTTCACACAATCCCGGGGTCAGACACAGAGTGAATCTCCCTCCACAACGTCCCATCAAACACTCCCGGGGTCAAAGACATGGTCAAGTTCCCTGTAGACCGTTGGTGCTACAGCTGCTCAATTTCACCGGATATCGATTTCTCGGTTCTCAGCTTCTCTAGGTCTCTGTGTGGACAGGCCGGTCGTGAAGGTGTGCCTGGAGGCGATGGAAGTGAGCGATGTCCTCAAAGAATACTTGTCTTCGGTATGATCAAATTAGAGGGAATTTGATGACGGTGAGGACTCTATGACTGCGGTTTATGTTTTGGATCATGTTGATATTAAGGGAGAGGAGTTTTTGGAGATTTTAAAATACATTGGATCCCCGGGGCCTAACGAAATATTCACTGGGCTGCTCTACGAGATGATGGGGAGAATTCTGAACAGCTGCCTGGGATCTTTTTGTGTTTGTTGTCCACGAGAATGGTAGGGGCAGATTGGAGGGAGGCGAATGCTGTCCCCCTCTTCAAAAAGGTTACTAGGCACAGTTTGGGTAATTATAGACCAGTGAGCTTTACGTCTGTGGTGGGAAAGCTGTTAGAACGGAATCTTAGGGATAGAATTTATGGGCATTTAGAGATTTATGGTCTGATCAGGGACAGTCAGCATTGCTTTGTGAATGGCGGGACGTGTCTAACAAGCCTGATAGAGTTCTTCGAGGAGGTGACCAAGCATATGGATGAGGGTAGTGCAGTGGATGTGATCTACATGGATTTTAGTAAGGACTTTGACAAGGTTCCACACGGTAGGCTTATTCAGTGAGTCAGAAGGCATGGGATGCAGGGATGTTTGGCCAGGTGGATTCAGTATTGGCTTGCCTGCAGAAAGCATTGTGCCGTGGGGAAGGGAGTACATTGCGGATTGGAGGTTTCCAACGGATGGTGTCCCGCAAGGTTCGTTTTTGAGACCTATACTTTCGTGATTTTTATTAACGACCTGGATGTGCGGGTAGAAGGGTGGGTTGGCAAGATTGCAGACGACACAAAGGTTGGTGGTGTTGTAGATAGTGTAGAGGATTCTCGACGATTGCAGAGAAACATTGATAGGATGCAGAAGTGGGCTGAGAAGTGGCAGATGGAGTTCAACCAGGAGAAATGTGAGGTGGTACACTTTGGAAGGACAAACTCCAAGGCAGAGTACAAAGTAAATAGCAGGATACTAGGTAGTGTGGAGGAGCAAAGGGATATGGTAGTACATGTCCTAAAATCCCTGAAAGTTGCCTCACAGGTAGTTAGGGAGGTTAAGAAGTCTTATGGAGTGTTAGCTTTCATAAGCCGTGTAATAGAATTTAACAGTCGCAGGGTAACGATGCAGCTCCGTAGAACACCGGTTAGGCCACACTTGGAGTACTGTGTCCAGTTCTGGTCGCCTCACTATAGGAAGGCGGTGGAAGCACTGGAGAGAGTACAGAGGAGATTTCCCAGGATGCTGCTTGGTTTAGAGAGTACGCATTATGATCTAGGATTAAGGTAGCTAGGGCTTTACTCTCTTAAGGGAGCGTCTCTCAGGGTCTGGCACCGCAATTGTGTAACAGATCTGTGTGGAGGGAGCTTTACTCTGTGTCTGACTCCGGGGGTGCGTGATAGGTCGATTTGTAGAGAGCTTCTCTCTGTGTCTAACCCCGGGAGTGTGTGGTGGAACGGTGCGGAGGGAGATTCACTCTGTGTCTGTCCCCGGGAGTGTGTGATGGGACGGTGTGGAGGGAGATTCACTCTGTGTCTGACACCGGGAGTGGGTGATGGGACGGTGCGGAGGGAGATTCACTCTGTGTCCGACCTCGGGAGTGTGTGATGGGACGGTGTGGAGGGAGATTGGAAGCACTGGAGAGGGTACAGAGGAGATTTACCAGGATGCTGCCTGGTTTAGAGAGTACCCATTATGATGTTGGATTAAGGGAGCCTGGGCTTTACTCTCTGGAGAGAAGGAGGATGAGAGGAGACATGATAGAGGCATACAAGATATTAAGAGGAATAGATAGAGTGGACAGCCAGCTCCTCTTCCACAGGGCACCACTGCTCAATAGAAGAGGACATGGTTTTAAGATAAGGGGTGGGTTGTTCAAGGGGGATATCAGAGGAAGTCATTCACTCAGAGAGTGATTGGTGCGTGGAATGCACTTCCTGAGTCAGTGTTGGAGGCAGATACACCAGTGAAGTTTAAGAGACCACTACACAGTTATATGGAAACATTTATGGTGGGCGGTTATATGGGAGGCATGGTTTGAGGGTCGGTATTGTTTACTGTTCAATGAGCTATACCGTCCCATCTCACACTATCGAGGTCAGACACACGGTCAAGATCCCGGGACTGTGTGATAGGTCGATTTGTAGAGAACTTCACTCTGTGATGGAACGGTGCGGAGGGAGATTCACTCTGTGTCTAACCCCGGGAGTGTGTGATGGAACGGTGCGGAGGGAGATTCACTCTGTGTCTAACCCCGGGAGTGTGTGACGGAACGGTGCGGAGGGAGATTCACTCTGTGTCTGACCCCGGGTGTGTGTGATAGAACCGTGTGGAGGGAGTTTCACTGAGGGTCTGGCACCGCAATTGTGTGATAGAACGGTGTGGAGGGAGCGTTACTCTGCGTCTGACAAAGATGTGTGATATATCCACACCAGAGTGAAGCTCCCTCCACTCCAACCCAATTCATACCTCGGGAGTCAGACACACAGAGCACCTTCCTCCACACCGTCCCACCACATTCTCTCGGGGTCAATCACAGATTGACTCCCCCTCCACACCGTCCCATCGCACACTCCCCGGGTCAGACACGGAGTGAACCTTCCTCCACACCGTCCCACCACATTCTCTCGGGGTCAGTCACAGATTGACTCCCCCTCCACACCGTCCCATCGCACACTTCCCGGGTCAGACACGGAGTGAACCTTCCTCCACACCGTCCCACCACATTCTCTCGGGGTCAGTCACAGATTGACTCCCCCTCCACACCGTCCCTTTGCACACTCCCGGTGTCAGATGCAGAGTGAAGCTCCCTCCGCACCGTCCCATCACACACTTCCCGGGTCAGACACAGAGTGAATCTTCCTCCTCACCGTCCCATCACACACTCGAGGGATCAGACATATGGTGAATCTCCATCAACACCGTCCCATTACACTCACTTGGTGGGAGGCACTGAATGCATTTCCTCCACACCGTCCCATCACAAACTACCGGCGTTTGTCACACTGAGACGCTCCCTCTACACGGTTGTATCACACACTCCCGTGGTCAGACAGAGTTTAACTTCCTCCATTTGCCTCATGGAAAAGGATAGAATCAGAGAGGACAGGACCATTTTTAATTGGGGAACGGCAGATTATGAGGCTACAAGGTTAGAACATGCGGGTCTGAATTGAGATAAGGTTAACTTTATTCCGGTGAGAAAGATAAAGAATGGTAGGGTGAAGCCACCATGGTGACAAGTGAGTTGGAGAATCCAGTCAGGTGGAAGAAAGCAGCATGCATGAGGTTTAGGAAACAAGGATCAGATAGGTATCTTGAGGAATATTGTGTAGCAAGACAGGAGCTTAAGAAGGGACTGAGGAGAGCAAGATGGGGGCATGAGAAGGCCTTGGACAGTAGAGTGAAGGAACACCCCAAGGCATTCTTCTATGTGAAGACCAATAGGATGACAGGAGTGAAGTTAGGATCGATTAGAGATAAAGGTGGGAAGGTGTGCCTGGAGACGATGGAAGTGAGCGATGTCCTCAAGGAATACTTGTCTTCGGTATGATCAAATGAGACGGAATTTGATGACGGTGAGGACTCAATGACTGAGGTTTATGTTTTGGAGCATGTTGATATTAAGTGAGAGGAGGTGTTAGAGTTGTTAAAATTCATTAGGACGGATAGGTCCCCGGGACCAAATGGAATATTCTCTGGGCTGCTCCACGAGGCGAGGGGGAGAATGCTGAGCCTCTGCCTGGGATCTGTTTGTGCTCGTTGTCCACGGGAATTGTACCGGAGAATTGGAGGGAGGCGAATGTTGTCCACGTCTTCAAAAAGTTTAGTAGGCATTGTCTGTGTAATTATAGACCAGGGAGCTTTACGTCTGTGATGGGAAAGCTGTTGGAAAGGAATCTTGGGGATAGAATTTATGGGCATTTAGAGATTTATGGTCTGATCAGGGACAGTCAGAATAGCTTTGTGAATGGCGGGACGTGTCTAACAAGCCTGATAGATTTCTTCGAGAAGGTGACCAAGCATATAGATGAGGGTAGTGCAGCGGATGTGATCTACATGGATTGTAGTAAGGCATTTGACAAGGTTCCACACGGTAGACTTATTCAGTGAGTCAGAAGGCATTGGATCCAGGGAAGTTTGGCCAGGTGGATTCAGAATTGGGTTGCCTGCAGAAAGTATTGTGTCGTGGTGGAGGGAGTACATTGCGGCTTGGAGGGTTCCGACTAGTGGTGTCCCGCATGGATCGGTTTTGAGACGTCTACTTTTCGTGATTTTTATTAACGACCTGGATGTGCGGGTAGAAGGAGGGTTGGCAAGTTTGCAGACGACACAAAGTTTGGTGTTGTTGCGGATAGTGTGAGGATTGTCGCAGATTGCAGTGAAACATTGATAGGATGCAGAAGTGGGCTGAGAGGTGGCAGATGCAGTTCAACTAGGAGAAATGTGAGGTGGTAGACTTTGAAAGGACAAACTCCAAGGCAGAGTACAAAGTAAATGGCAGGATATTTGGTACTGTGGAGGAGCAAAGGGATCTGGTGGTACATGTCCAAAGATCACTGAAAGTTGCCTCACAGGTAGATAGGGTAGTTAAGAAAGCTTATGGAGTGTTAGCTTTCATAAGCCGAGGGATAGAATTTAACAGTCGCAGGGTAACGATGCAGCTCCGTAGAACACCGGTTAGGCCACACTTGGAGTACTGTGTCCAGTTCTGGTCGCCTCACTATAGGAAGGATGTGGAAGCATTGGAGAGGGTACAGAAGTGATTTACCAGGATGCTGCCTGGTTTACAGAGTACCCATTATGATCTTGGATTAAGGGAGCCTGGGCTCTACTCTCTGGAGAGAAGGAGGATGAGAGGAGACATGATAGAGGTGTACAAGATATTAAGAGGAATAGACAGAGTGGACAGCCATCGCCTCTTCCACAGGGCACCACTGCTCAATACAAGAGGACATGGCTTTAAGAAAAGTAATGGGTTGTTTAAGGGGGATATTATAGGAAGGTTTTTCACTCAGAGTGGTTGGTGCGTGGAATGCACTGCCTGAGTCAGTGTTGAAGGCAGATACACCAGTGAGGTTTAAGAGACCACTAGACAGGTATATGGAAACATTTACGGTGGGCGGTTATATGGGAGGCAGGGTTTGAGGGTCGGCACAACATTGTGGGCCGAAAAGCCTGTAATGTGTGGTATTGTTTACTGTTCAATGAGCTATACCGTCCCATCTCACACTATCGAGGTCAGACACACGGTCAAGGACCCTGCACACCGCTGGTGCTGCAGCTGCTCAATTCCACCGGATATCGATTTCTCGCTTCTCAGCTTATGTCCGTCTCTGTGCGAGCGAGTGGTTTCACACCTTTTCCTCCCAGTGACTGCAAACTCACCAGCTCCCCCACCCTCCTCTGTTCTATCTCTGGTCTCACACACATTTATTATCTCTGAGGTTGGAGACTACGGGAAGTCTGAAAAATTGCTGATTGGTGAGAGGGAGAGAGGAACTGAAGAGGAGGATACGCTTTGTAACTCAATCCGTTGCGGATTTCTCGGACGGTGAGGCGGCAGATTAACTCTGTGTCTGTCCCGGGGAGTGTGTGATTGGACCTTGTGGCCTGGAGCTGCACTCTGTGTCTGACCGCGGAACTCTGCGCTAGAACGGAGTGGACGGAGCTTCACTCTGTTTCTGACCCCGGTAAGGGTAGTGGGAGCGTGCGCCGGAGAGCACTCCATGTCTTACCCCAAGTATGTGATGGAACGGTGATGAGGGAGCTTCACTCTGTCTGACCCAAGGCGTGAGTAATCGGATGGTGTGGAGGGAGCTTCACACCGAGTCTAACCACGGGAGTCGGTGATGGGACCTTCACTCTGTGTGTGACCTCGGGATTTTGAGATGGGACGAAGTGTAAGCAACTTTACTCTGTTTTGTAGCGCAGTTAGAATGTGCTGGTAATGTGTTTTGAAATCTTGACTCTGTGTGTGATCCCGGGAATGTGTTTTCGGAGATTGTGTTTGGAACTTCTCTGTATGTCTGCCGAAAGGACTATTTGATGGGAGTGTGAATGACTCCAAAGCGCCGAGTCTGTGTGATCAGACTGTGTGGAAACGGTACAGACGGCCCGGTCACATTTCAGTCCGGTGAACTTTCACTGTGAGCAGGAGGGAGTGGGAAGAGAGAAAGTGGGGCAGAGAAAATGGGGAGACAGAAAGAGAAGGCCTAGTGAGGAGGGCAGTGAGATAGAAAAGCAGAGGAGAGAGAGGCAGTGGAGGCAAAAAGGAGTGTGTTGGAGAGAGGAGCGAAATTGAAACAGGGTGGAGGCATTCATTGGAGAGAAATAGGAGATAGTGAGGGGAGATAAGGGATTTAGAGAGTGAAAACATTAGACAGGTGACGGAGGGTTTTTGAGAGAGCTGCTGAACCCCGTCTGTTGGGCTGACTTCACTGCAATTTTTATTTTTGGCTGTCTGTATGCCGGCCCAGTCAGAGTAGCCGCACGCTTTCAATACTTCTCTGAAATACTGACAACCCCCAGCTTATGTTCCAATGGGCGAAGAGAGTAAATACTCAGACACCGCTCTGCGTGTGTTGGTTTCCTGTAAACTTCAATATCTAAATGTCCCCTTTCTTTGACAAGTTCTACACGGTCTGAAAAGGGCAATCTCTTGCTCTTCTCTATAGTTCGGTTACTTCGGTGGGTGTTTCTGGTTTGTCCCGTGGCCGTGGTTTCGAGAGCACAGAGGACCTGAATAAACATGATGTTGCGGTGGGGGATGGGGTGTTGCTTGTAAACCTCTCGGACAGTAAAGGCAACACATCCGCCCGAGAGAGAGAATAGAAGAATAAAAGAGAGAGCTCAAGAAAGGATCCAAATTGATTCCCTCCAACAATCCACCCTCTCAATTTCTACCCCTCTCTGTCGATTCTCTCCCACTTCTTGATCTCCCCTTCATTCAGTGATACCCCTTTCTGAACCCTGTCACTCACGATTCTCCTTCCGCCAAACCCTAACCTTCCCCTTACTCCCCTTCCCTCTGTTTCTCCCCACTCTCACTACAACCCCCCCCCCTCCCCGCCACTTTCACCTCTCCAGAACACTCCCTCTCACAACCACAATCTCCCTCTTCCCCAGCGCAGCCTCCCCTTTATCAGCTGCTCATCTGGTGTTTGTTTGTCTCCCTCAGCTCAGAGACGCAGAGGCTCCTCGACAGGATGGACGACAACGAGACTTACATGGATATGCAGATCTTAAAACCCAACTCACCTTCTCCATCGAGAGGTAAGTGGGGTAGAGACAGAGGGACGGAGTCTCAATCTCTTTCTAACCCGGGGAGTTTGTGATGGGACGGTGTGGAGGACGATTCACTCTGTGTCTGACCCCGGGAGTGTGTGATGCGACAATGTGGAGAGAGATTCACTCTGTGTCTGACCCCGGGAGTGTGTGATGGGACAATGTGCAGGGAGATTCACTCTGTGATTGACCACGGGATTGTGTGATGGCGCGGTGTGGAGGGAGATTCACCCTGTGTCTGACCACGGGAGTATGTGTTGGGACGGTGTGGAGGGAGATTCACTCTTGTGTCTGACCCCGGGAGTGTGTGATGGGACGGTGTGGAGGGAGATTCACTCTGTGTCTGACCACGGGAGTATGTGTTGGGACGGTGCGGAGGGGATTCACTCTGTGTCTGACCCCGGGAGTGTGTGATGGGACGGTGTTTAGGGAGATTCACTCTGTGACTGACTCCGTGATTGTGTGATGGGACAGTGTGGAGGGAGATACACTCTGTGTTTGACCCCGGGAGTGTGTGATGGGACGGTGTGGAGGGAGATTCACTCTGTGTCTGACCCCGTGAGTGTGTGTTGGGTCGGTGTAGACGGAGCCTCACCCTGTTTCTGACTCTCGCTGTTCGGCCCCCAGATGAACCGGGTGTATCTTATGTGGAACGTCATTTCAAGACCCTCTTTGTTCCCCGGGTCCGGACGAATGAAGGTCAGTTTCACTTTGTTGGTTTGACTCTGTTCGGCTGATGCGTATGTTCCTGTCGAGAGATCTCATGGAAATCACGCTGTTTACCCTAAGTATTCACTGTGGGACAGTAAGTCAGAGGCAATGCGTGCGAGACTCGATGAGATACGAGCTCTATGGGAGTGTGGGTGAGGAGGGAGCGCTCTGGGAAGGGTCGGGTTGGAGACAGAGCTACAGGCGGGGTTGTACAGAGGGAGGGCTGTGGAAAGGAATGAGAGACGGGCTCTATGGGAGGGTCAGTGAGAAGGGAGAGCGCTCTGGGAAGGGTCGGGTTGGAGACAGAGCTACAGACGGGGCAGTATAGAGGGAGGGCTGTGGAAAGGAATGAGAGACGGGCTCTATGGGAGGGTCAGTGACAAGGGAGAGCGCTCTGGGAAGGGTCGGGTTGGAGACAGAGCTACAGGCGGGGTGGTACAGAGGGAGGGCTGTGGAAAGGAATGAGAGACGGGCTCTATGGGAGGGTCAGTGAGAAGGGAGAGCGCTCTGGGAAGGGTCGGGTTGGAGACAGAGCTACAGGCGGGGTGGTACAGAGGGAGGGCTGTGGAAAGGAATGAGAGACGGGCTCTATGGGAGGGTCGGTGAGGAGGGAGCACTCTGGGAAGGGTCGGGTTGGAGACAGAGCTACAGGCGGGGTGGTACAGAGGGAGGGCTGTGGAAAGGAATGAGAGACGGGCTCTATGGGAGGGTCAGTGAGAAGGGAGAGAGGTCTGGGAAGGGTCGGGTTGGAGACAGAGCTACAGGCGTGGCAGTATAGAGGGAGGGCTGTGGAACAGGATGAGGAGTTGCTCTGTTTGGAGTCTTTGCAGAGAATGCCATGAAATGTTTTTGTGGTGTGAATACCGTCAGAAGGGGTTAAACTGGGAGCTCTGAGGACGGAGCGCTGTGTGGGAGGGGTGGGGTGGGTGGTGGGAGGGCGTGGTGAGAGAGCAGGGAGTACTTTGGCATGGCCGGTGAGCAGGAAACTCCTTCGGAGGAGTGGCGAGTAGGGAGGAGGGTGGCAAGAGGCGGTGAGGAACGGGAACATTATAAAATGTGTACAACACTGTTCCCGTTCTAAATCACTTTCTTATCGCTCTCTATCCTCTCTTTCCCCTGCCTCCCGCTTTCTCCCCTTATCTCACACGCTAATCCTCCCTCATCCTATTTTTTCCTCTCTGGCCCACTATTTCCTTTCCCTCACTCTTCCTCACGCTCTCTGCACTTTCCCTACCCTTCTCTCTGTCTTTTGCACATCTCTCCCCTTCGACGCCTCCTGCTCTCTCTGTTTCCATTTCCCCTCTATCTACTTCTCTTTCCCCACTCTCCCCTCTCTGCTCTCTCTTTCAATACCCACACTCTTGCTGTCCTCGCGCACTCTTTCCCTCTCCCTTCACTTTGTCCCTCCACTTCCGCTCCTATCTCAGTCACTCTCCCCGTTCACCCCAACTCGTTCTCCCCCAATTTTCCGATCAACTCCCCAACTAAACCCTCTCCCCCTCTGTATTCACCCCGCCCCTCTCCCTCACGCTCTCTCCCATCTCTCTTAACCCTTTCTCTTTAACCTCACCCCTTCTCTATCGATCCCTTTGTCTCTCACCGCTCTGCCTCTCAAGTTTCTCCTTCCCTGATAATCTCCTTTCACCTTCGCTGACGCTCTCACCCGTCTCACTCCCGTACGCATAAACCTGCTGCCTTTTCTCCCTCCTTCCCTCTCTCCCTCCGTCCTTCTGCTTTCTATCCCTGTTTCCTATTCCCCATTCACTCCCGTTTTCCAGCCCATCGCTCCAATCGCTCACTCCTCTCTCCATTTATCTTTTTCATTCTCACTCTCCTGTTCTGTCTCCTCGGCTCTTTTCCCTCACTTACACCTCTCTCTCACCTTCAATCCCTACCTCTCAGCCCTCTCGTTCCGCACTCTATCTTTATGTCTCCCTGTCCTCTCCCCTCCCCCATTCTTTACTGGTTTCCCCTCCTTCCATTTCTCTCGCTCTCATTCTCTCACTTTCTTCCCCAGACGTCAGACGTCCACCTACTCAGAGCTGAACTTTCGGAAAGCCGAAACTCTTAGCGATGAGAATGAGATTCCTCCCATTGCCTCGGGACCCCGGCGAGTTGCCAATCACTGTACAAACAAGTCAGAGTTCACAGTAACGATGTAATTATGGAGAGGATCACGTGTCATACGCCCAAGTGCCCAACTTCTCACGCATCTGCCTCAACTACTTCCTCTTCAGCTCGTACATTGGACGGTCCATCATGTGGGCTGTCACTCGCCTCCCCAATTAAATATCTATCCCCTCTGACCACGGACTTGGCTGTGCATTCTGGTCCTCGATTCTCCAAGCCCAGAGGAAATGACTGCGTATTAACTCTGTCTTCTCTCCCGAGGCTTTAATTACCTCTAAATTGTCACCCCTGCACTCCCAAGGAATAAACTCCCAACCTTCATGATCTCTTTCCATAACTCACTCGACAGAGTCCCGACAACGTCCTCATAGATCTCCGAATGCAATCTTTCCACTTCAATAATAACACAGACAGCTTGTAATAATGATCAGAGACATACTCACCGAAAAGTAGCTCAATTGCCTAATCTGCCAAGCACGTGAATTCATACAATAAATACCTTGTGTCCACACCGGCTAACTCACCCTCACCTTCGATGAAAGGTCAGAGAACAGTAAAGATATCACCTGTTGAAAGGGGATTTCTGCTGAAGGCCACATGTTCCTCGTTGCCGCGTTCCGGATCTCCACGGGTCCGTGGGCTACCCCACATCCACGATAATTGTTCTTACGCAGACTCGAAGCGTTTGTTTCATGTTCATTTCTCAACAATTCACCTATTGCAGACCAGTGTCATTGGCTACAGGTCACGTGACTGGCCTCTAACCGTTCTCATTGGCTCTGCTCCAGGCCAGCATCCATTCATTGTCCTCTGACCAGAAAGCGGCAATGAGTCATTTATGGCACTTTGTTCTCAGTCAGCTTGAATCGAGCAGATCAGACAGCCTCAAATCCATGGACTCCTTCCACACTCCCCGCTGCGTCTCGAAAGCACCTACCGCAATAAAGACTCCGGTTAATCCTGGATAATTGTTTTACAACTCCCCCTCCACCCACATACACCCCCTAACATCGGGGGGAAGCTTCGCTAGACTCAGACTGTCTCCACCCGCTTTTACCAGACTATTGAACGGTCCTCTAGGACGATAAATGGACTCTTGACATCACCGCCTGCTACATCCATATAACGTTTATTGCACGGAAACAGGTCATCTTGACCCTTCTAGTCCGTGCCAAACACTTACTTTCACCTAGTCCCACCGACCTGCACTCAGCCCATAACCCTCCTTTCCTGTCCATTTTTTAAAAAAATCCATTTTTTTTAAATGACAAAATCAAATCTGCCTCTAACACTTCTACTGGAAACTCGTTCCACACAGCTACAACTCTCTGAGTAAAGAAGTTTCCCCTCGTGTTACCCCTTAACTTTTGCCCCCGATCTCTCAACTCATGTCCTCTTGTTTGTATCTCCCCTACTCTCAATGGAAAAGAACCTATCCACGTGAAAGATATCTAATTCCTCATAATTTTAAATTACCTCTATCAAGTCCCCCCCTCAACCTTCTACGCTCCAAAGAATAAAGACCTAACTTGTTCAACCCTTTCTCTGTATCTTATGTGCTGAAATCCAGGTAACTTTCTAGTAAATCTCCTTTGTACTCTCTCCATTTTGTTGACATCTTTCCTATAATTTGGTGACCAGAACTGTACACAATACTCCAAATTTGGCCTCACCAATGCCTTGTTCAATTTTAGCATTATATCCCAAATCCGATACTGAATGCTTTGATTTTTAAAGGCCAGCGTACCAAAAGCTTTCCTCAGCAGCCTATCCACATGAGATTAACCTTCAGGGAGCTATGCACAATTATTCCTGGATCACTCTGTTCTTCTACATTCTTCAATGCCCGACCAATTACCGTACGTGTCTTATTTTGGTTAGTCCTACCAAAATGTAGCATCTCACTTTTATCAGCATTAAACACCATCTGCCATCTTTCAGCCCACTCTTCTAACTGTCCTAAATCTCTCTGCAAGCATTGAAAACCTACTTCACTATCCACAACGCCACCTATCTCAGTATCATCTGCATACTTACTAATCCAATTTACCATCCCATCATCCAGATCATTACTTCCGCGCTAACATGTCGACGCCAAGCTACGTAGGCTATCTGTGAAAAAGAGAATCAGGAAGTGTGTCTGTGCGGCCGGTGTTGTGCATTGTCAGATGTGGAAAGTTCGGGAGATTCCCAGTCTCCCGGAAGACTTACATCTGGGCCAGGTGCGTCGAGTTACAGATCTTTCGAGACAGGGTTAGAGAAACGGAGATGCATCTCGATGACCTTCCTCAGGTCAGTAGATGGAAGGGCAAGAGCCAGAAACGAGAGAGCACGCAGGTGTCTGCTCTCCAGGCTCAAAAGGGGGTCTGACAGCCGATTCTGTAAATGCAGGAAAGAAACACAGATGGTAGTTGGCCTCCCAGGTGCCAGAGTCCGGGATGATTATGATCGCGTCCAAGATATCCTGAAATGGGAAGGTGAACAGATAGACTTCTGCCTGTGCCGCACGATAGTGAGTGGAGGAATAGAGTGAGGTGAAGGATGAACGCCTGGCTGAGGAATTGGAGCAGGAGTAAGGGAGTCGGACTTCCGAACGTTGGGACCACTTCTGCTGCAGGAGTGGCCTCTACTATAAGGACAGGTTGCACATGAATCCGGGGGCGGGGGGTGGGGGTGGGGAACCGATATCCTGACGGGGCGGCTTGCTAAGGCTGTTGGGGACAGTTTAAAATAGAATTGCGGGCTGGTGCGAACAGAAACGAACAGACGGAGGAAGGAGCGGCTGGTTCACGAGTACGGGAAGCTTGTAGGCAAAGTGAGAGGGAGACATGCGCTGCGACCGATAGGTTGAGATGTGTCTATACTGATGCAAGAAGCATCATGAACAAAGGCATGAGCTTAGAGGTATAAGAGCAGGGATGTGATGTTGAGGTTCTGTAAGACACTCTTGAGACCACGATTGGAATATTGTGTACCGCTTTGTGCTCCTTATTTTAAGAGGGTATTCTGACATTCCAGAGGTTTCAGAGAGAATGTCTGGCAGCTCTTGGGCTGCATTCCCTGGAGTTCAGGAGAATGAGGGGAGATCTCATATAAACGTTAGAAATATTTGAAGCCTGGTCAGATTAGATATGGCAAGGTTATTTTCATTGGTAGGGTAGTCTAGGACAAGAGGGCACAAATTCAGGATTGCATGAGGTCCATATAGAACAGAGATGCAGAGAAATTACTTTAGTCAGACGCTGGTAAATATGTGGACATTGTTTCCACGTGTAGCTGTTGAGGCCAAGTCATTGAGTGCATTTAAGGCAGAGATAGATTGGTTCTTGATTAGCCAGGGCTTCAAAGGGTCTGGGGAGAAAGCATGGGAGTGGGGATGACTGGAAGAATTAGATCAGCACATGATTGAATGACGGAGCAGACTCGATGGCCCGAATGGCCATCTGCTACTATTCCTTCTGTTGGCATGGTCTTGTGGTCTCTCCACAGCTGCGCAAGAACAGAGACGAAAGAGAACAGACCAAACCGTCTGATCTGCCTTCTCTGCCTAGTTACGTCCGCCCTCATCGTGGTTGTGGTCGGACTCTCGATCCACGGTGAGTGGAACGGGCTCCCGGTGGAGTCAGACCGTAAATAAAGAGAGTGGAATAAATGGTTATTGACACAGTGACACCGACACGCCCCTTACCGTAACACCGATTAAAACCCACCACCATAACTCGGACACACCCCTGACCGTGATAAAAACACGGCCTTTCCCCGGAAGACAATCAAGACTCGTACTGACACCGACTCGCATTCATTATGACATCATCAACGCTGTCACGGTCACGGCTTTCAACGAGACACAAATAAACTTCCTACCTGCGACACTGACACGACCATCACCGTGATACACACCTGGCAGTCACACTGACCGCAACGCACCCCTCACTGTAATATGGGCGTGCACCTGACTGTGTCACTGATAAACTCATCAAGGCGACATGAAACACATCTCACAGAGACCCCACTGTAACAACAACAAAACCTTCAACTGGACATTGATATACCCGTCCGGGTCACACAGACAAGCCCCTACAAGGTGGCGCCGACGCCTCTCACTGTGCCACCAGCACATCCTTCACTGTGACGCTCTTCACCGTGACACTGACACCACACTCTCGGTGACCCGTTCGGTCGAGTGTCGTTAAATCACGTGTCACTGCAAACGGTAAACATCCTTCACCATTTCATTAAGTATCACAGATTCGTCAGTCTCAGATCATATGCGACCGAAACTGCCATGAGTTTAACTCAAACGTCCAATCCAAGG